>NC_135305.1:34267780-34567780 GCF_048772815.1 Callospermophilus lateralis | reverse complement strand
GAATGATGAATGGGTGTTAAAAGAAATTGGGGAGAAATTTAAAATCCCTTATAATCAAGTGAGAATAATGATATGGTATACGAGAACCTCTGGGACATTATGAAGGCAGTTCTAAGAGGAAAGTTTTTAGCTATGAGTGCCTACATAAGAAAATAATATAGATGCCATATAAACAACTTAATGATGTGTGCAAAAACTATATAAACACATTGAGATTGAATAATACACTTTTGAATGATGAATGGGTGTTAAAAGAAATTGGGGAGAAATTTAAAATTCCTTATAATCAAGTGAGAATAATGATATGGTATACGAGAACCTCTGGGACATTATGAAGGCAGTTCTAAGAGGAAAGTTTTTAGCTATGAGTGCCTACATAAGAAAATAAAATAGATGCCATATAAACAACTTAATGATGTATCTCAAGGCCTTTGAAAAAGAAGAACAAACAAATTTCAAGATCAGAGCTGAAATCAATGAACTTGGGGAAAAAAACAAAAACAAAAGGATCAATGAAACAAAGAATTGGTTCTTTGAAAAGTTAAATAAGATTGATAAAACCTTAGTCAAACTGAGGTTGGGGGGAAGGCCCAAGTTAATAAAATTAGAGAGGAAAAAGAAGAGATCACCACAGATATCTCAGAAATCTAGTGGATTATTTGGGACTATTTTGAAAATTTATATTCCAATTAAATGGAAAACCTAGAAGAAATGGATATATTTTTAGATACACATGATCTGCCAAAAATCAATCAAGAATACATAGAAGGACTGGGGTTGTGGCTCAGTGGTAGAGCTCTTGCCTAGCATGTGTGAAGCACTAGGTTTGATTTCCCAACACCACATTAAAAAACTAAACAAAATAAACATATTAAAAAGAAGAAGAAGAAGACATAGAAAACCTAAATAGTCCAATAACTTGTAATGAAATAGAAGCAGTAATAAATAGCCTTCCAACAAAGAAAAGCTTAGGACCATATGGATTCTCAGCTGAATTCTAACAGATTTTTTAAAAGGAACTCCTTAAGTTATTCCATGAAATAGAAAGAGAAGGAACACTTCCAAACTCCTTCTATGAAGCCAGTATCACACTCATACCAAAAGCAGGACACATACAGGAAAGATACATACAGGAAAGAAAACTACAGACCAATATCCCTGATGCAAAAAAAATTTTTTTTTGGGGGGGGGGTGGGTACTAGGAATTGAACTCAGGGGTACTTAGCCACTGAAACACATCCCCAGACTGCCACAGTCCGGCTGCAGCAAAATAACCGGGGGGTGACTAGCAACTTTTGTACATTGATACAGCAGGAGTGGGAGCCGTTTATTGTAGGACGGGGGAATATATATACATTACACACAGCTTATCTTAATTAATATAAACTAGATACAGCAGTCAACCAAGAAGGAATATCCACACTTAATGACTCACTGGTGTTACTTCACAAACCACTCCCTCTGCAAAATGCCAGGTGCCATCTTGACTTGTTTACAGACTCTAACATTTCCCCCTTTTGTTTAATTTAAATAACGACCATAGTGGTTTTTACACAAACATCATAAATAATCTGCTACAAGCAGAAGGGGAGGATACAAAATGCCACAATACCAAGCCAATTGATGGCTCCATGCAAGAAGCCCTTGGAAAAATTATACCAGCAATGATACCATTTGCAAAGATACCGAGTTACAATTTGTTATAGATAACAGTTTGTTGTCTCAGTCCAGGTAAAGCAGTGTCTCAAAAGCTTAACTCACAGTCCAGATAAATCACAGTCCAGGTAAGTTTTGCAGGCAGCTAGCTTAAATCACAGTCCAGGTAAGTTCTGCAGGCAGCTAGCTTGATCCGAAGTCTCATCCGGTTCTCAGCAACACTGGAAATTCTTCCACCCTTGTCCTCACTGGCACTGGGACGAAGGCAGGAACTCTGGCAATGATGCTAAAGAAAATCCTGTAGCATTCCACTAAGAAAACAACCTTCTGAACAATTTAGTACATTATCTCAAGGTTTTTTACATTTGAAATAAGCCTTAATAGTGCTCATTACTCATTAGCTTCCAGGTGTGGGAGAACCATTGTAGTTACTGGCCTTGGAAATGATCAAACTTCAGGGACACCGGTAGCATCTTTTGCTGGCTGTAGCATCCCGGGCAACCCCAGATGGCCCTGGGGAGTGTCCTGGACTCAAATTGCTTCTGGGCACAGGGAGCAAGAACCTGTGAGACTGTGCCTCCTGTTCAGGTTTGGATTTGGGCTCACGGCAGTGGAAGCGGCTCCCACACGTGGCAGCCGTGGCAGCCGCTGCGCCGATTCACGCACCCCTCTGGTAAGTATTCAGTAATAGCCTTTTGCTGCAGCTTTTTTCCTGATAATCCTTTTTCTGAACTTTCTTTTTTCTGACTAGAGTTCCTGGGCTTCCATCAACACATGCCCTAACTATTCTTGGTTCCACTGGGGTGCCTCTTTCCCTTATCAATTTACTTAACACCCCTTCCATATTTTCATCACAAAAACAATACAATACACTGAGACAAAATAAGACACAAACATGCTGTATCGATCTTCTCCATTTTCTCAAAATGGCCATTTTTCCTCTCGCCCTATCTGTCCAGGGATGAGCAGATTTGCTCCCGTCCTATCTAGGGATGGGCAGCTTTTCCTCGTCAACTTACCCCCGAGTGTCCTGGGGCTCCCGGTAAGGGCCACCATCTGCCGCAGCCCAACTGGCTGGGCAAAATAGCAGGGGGGTGATGAGCAACTTGTGTACATTGATACAGCAGGAGTGGGAGTCATTTATTGTAGGACAGGAGGGGTATATATACATTACACACAGCTTATCTTAATTAACATAAACTAGATACAGCAGTCAACCAATAAGGAATCTCTACACTTAATGGCTCCATGGTGTTACTTCACAAACCACTCCCTCTGCAAAATGCCAGGCACCATCTTGACTTGTTTACAGACTCTAACACCAGACCTTTTTAAAAAATATTTTGTTGGGTCTCTCTGAATTGCTTAGGGCCTTGCTAAGTTACTGAAGCTGGCTTTGAACTTGCAATCCTCCTGCTCCAGCCTCCCAAGCCACTGGGATTACATGTATGTGCCACACCTGGCTTGATGCAAAAATTCTTAATAAAATATTAGCAAATTGTGCTTAACAACATATTAAGAAGATTGTACATCACAACAAAGTTAGCTTTATTCCAGATATGTAAGAATGGTTCAACATATGCAAATCAGTAAGTGTAATTCCCCACATAGATATAATTTTAAAAATTACTTAGTCATCTCAATAGATACAGAGAAGGCCTTTGACAAAATCAGCATCCATTCATGATAAAAAACACTGAGGAAATTAGGAATAGAAAGAACCTACCTCAACATTATAAAGGTGATATATGAAAAACCCAAAGCCAACTTCATAGTAAATGGGGGTAAAATTGAAAACATTTCCTTTAAAATCTGGAACATGACAAAGATGTCCACTCTCACCATTCCTATTTAATATTAAGAAATTAAGCGAGAGAAGGAAATAAAAGGGATTAAAAATAGAAAAATTAGATGTCAAATCACGACTGTTTGCAGATGCTATGATCCTATTTTTAGAAGATCCAAAAACTTCACCAAAAGATTACTAGAGCTAATAAGCAAATTTGGCAAGGCAGAAGGTTACAAAATCAACATACAAAAATCAGTAGCTTTCTTATATATCAAATATGAATCTGCTGAGAAAGAAATCAGGAAAACAATTCCATTCACAGTAATCTCAAAAAAATTAAAATACCTAGGAATAAATCTAACCAAGGAGGTAAACAACCTCTACAATCAAAACTAGAGAACATTGAAGAAAGAAACTGAAGAAGACCTCGGAAGATGAAAAGGCCTCCCATATTCATGGAAAGGCAGAATCAATATTGGTAAAATTGCCATACTACTAAAAACAATGTACAGATTCAGTGTGATTCCCATCAACATACCAATGAGAAGCCAGGTGTACATGCTTGTAACCCCAGCAACTCAGGAGGCTAAGATAGGAGGATAGCAATTTGAAGCCAGCCTCAGCAACTTAGCAAATCCCTACTCAACTTAATGAGACCCTGTTTTAAAATGAAAAATACAAAGGGCTCAGGATAGGGCTCAGTGGTTAAGCTTCCTTGAATTTAATTCCTAGTTAAAGAAAGAAAAAAAAAAAGAAATGAAAATATATACCAATGACTTTCTAGATCTTCACAGTACTAGAAAAAAACAGTCCTAAAATTTATTTGGAAAATAAAAGGCCCAGAGTAGCCAAAGCAATCCTAAGCCAAAAAAAGCAATGCTGGAAGCCTCACAATATCTGAGGTTTTCAAATTATACTACAGAGCTGTAATAACAAAACCTGCACGGTTCTGACATAAAAACAGACACATAGACCAATAGTACAGAATAGAAGACAAAGAGGCAAACCTACACATCTATAGTCAACCGACTCTTAACAGAGTTGCCAAAAAAGGTACATTAGAGAGCTGAAGATATAGCTCAATTGGTAGAGTGTTTGCCTTTCATGTACAAATGAAGACAGATTTAAAATTAGGTAGTCAGTGTAGTTAGGTAAATCGGGTCTAATATTGAGTGAAATCTAAGATGGAGGCCATGCTGAGAATGATTCTGGGGAAACACAGGACAACTCATGGAATGTTAATGAAGTCCCGAAAAGGCCCTAGGCCAAAGTCCACCTCAAAGAAATGTTAATGGAGCCCAGGAAACAGCCCCCAACAGATTTGGAGATAGCCCATCCCAGAGAAGTGATAAGCCCATCCCAAAAAGTGATAATTAAGTCCTTCCTGCCCGTTTGGCCCACCTGTGTCCTAACCCTTCCCCCTTGCATTCCATCACCAAGCCTATAAAAAGGGGAACGCATTTGCCTGCCAATGGATTCCACCTCTTGGGTCCCCTTCTTCCTCCGGGAGAAGTCTTTTCTGCTGTCCTTTAATAAACTTCTAATTTCTACTCTGACCTTGCCTCGGCGTGTGCTTTTCTGGCGTTATTCTTCAACATCGGGGAAGCAAGGACTCGTCACCAGCCAACAGCAGTAACACAAGGTCCTGGGTTTGATCCTCAGCACCAAAAAAAAAAAAAAAAATACATTGGAGAAAATATAGCATTTTTAATAAATGGTGCTAGAAAAACTGGTTATGTAGAAGAACGAAACTGATCCTTATCGCTCACCCTGCACAAAAATTAACTCAAAATGGATCAGGCCTAGGAATCAGACAAGAAACTATGCAACTCCTAGAAGAAAATGTAGCCAACACTCCAGCATCTAGGCACAGGCAACTACTTTCTCAGTAGAACCCCTGAAGCTTGAGAAATAAGGCCAGGAGTTAATAAATGGGATAGCATCAAATTAAAAAGTTTCTGCACAGCAAAGGAAACAATTAGGTTTTTTAATACACTAATTATGACTGGAGACCCTATCTTCCAAACTAGTGGGATGCCTTCTTTGCTTTTTCTTTTATTGTTTTTTCTTAGCTTTTCTTATTTTAATTGCAATAATCTAAAAGTGTGTTCAAATTTTTTATTATATATTTTAAAAATATTTTCATTTTGATACATTATAATCATAAAGAAATTATAGAGAACAATGTAAAGAATACTCATACATTCATTATGCAAAGATCACATGCAAAAAATTTTAAAAATACAAAATTTTAAGTGCAAAATGCAGTGCTGTCTTTTAAAATCCCAAACACCTATCAACACCTCAAAATCATTAATGTTCCTATGTATATGTTTTGGGGCTCATGTGCATAGGGCTATGTGGTTCCCAGCCTCTGAGATACTCCCAGCAATCCCAGATTCCCAGCATTTACACCTTTGCATAACCTCCTCACTTTCAGGACTGAATCTAACAACTCATTTCTAATGAATAGATTATGGCAAAGCGAAGGAATGTCACTTCTGAGACTGGATTTTACAAAGAGTCAGTGCTTCTGCCTTAGGGATTCCCACTTGCTCTCTTGCTTGCCTGCTTTGATAAAGGTCAGATGTTATGTTGTGAGCCACTCCAGGGACAGGCCCATATGGCAAAGAGAGGTCATTGGTTAACAGAGAGGAATTTCACCCTGCCAGCCACAACATCCATGAGCTGGGAAGCAGGTCCTCTTTCAGTTGAACCCTCAAGGGGAAACCAGAGCCATGGGAAGCCTTAGGCAGAGGTACTGACAAAACTATGTCCAGAAACTGAAATAATAAATGCTTGTTGTTATAAACCAAGAAGTTTGGGGGTGATTTTTAATACAAGATATTGTACACGCAATGGTTCTCAGCAACATGACTAAACCAGGAAGGGTATAACTCAAGGACTCAACTGTAGCAATGTCCAGATAAGGAGGCTCAATGGAAACAATCCATTTTAGCAGGATTTAACTATAGTATTAGGGAAGAGAAATAATTCCCTTGTTATTATTGAAAGTGAAATTATGAGTTATCAAGATACAATGTTGTGAAAAGTGTATTTAGGAAAAGTTCAATTATTAACAAATTTGAGGCTGGGAGTGGAAGATGAGTCTGAAGGAAGCCAGGAGTGAGCATCTTAGCAGGGGAGATCAGGCCATTTGGGAATCTGAACACAGAAGCAGGGAGTAGCTTATATGGGCCTGGCTATATCATATATCAGAGCAAATTCTTTTAAGAAGTTAGTATGAGTTGAATTGATTGTATAAAAAGTTGTTTCTTTCTAAAAACTTTTTTTTCCAAGTTTTTCAGAGATGCTGCCTTTTTCTATCTTACTAGAATTAGGTAAAATATGTTTTGGTGATTATTTTTTAACCTTTTGTCAAACTTTCCTCTTTCTTGAATATTGAGCCCTACTTTTTCAGTTTCTTAGTCTTTCCCCTCAGTTAATTTATATGCAGTCTCCATGTGAATTCTTTGGATTCTTTCCTTTTTTCTCATTTCCCTGACTCCTCCTTGTCCACATCCTTATTACCTCTTTCCTGGATTACTGCATAACTTCTCAGTAGGGCTTTCTCAGCACAGCAGCTGCCAGCAAGGTTTCTGAGCTGAACTGTAACAGAAATTTACACAAGAAATTATAGCTCTTATTTTTATTATCATCCAGCAAAACTGCAGCAGAGAGATAAAAAGTGTCTGACCAGGCAGATGTGAATGGAATTACCTGGGTGGAAGCAAGAAGCTACTAAAAGATAAAGAAATATGGATACTCAGAATCAGTATGACCAGCAATACAGTCTGGTAAGTCAGGATATTTACCAGGATGATTTAAGGCTTAAAGAGGTAGCAGATTTGGTGAGCAATTACACTGAAGCCAAACAGGCCCAAAGATCCAGAAGGCCAAATTAAAATTTTCAAGCATAAGACACAAGTAAGCTGAGCTGTTTATGCACACTGTTTGTATTTATAATAAATAAACTGCAATATTGTTCCTCCCAGACTTCCACCCTAGGGGCAGAGTGTGGATGAAATGAATGTGACAGTTTAAACATAAACATTCTGATTTACAACACTCAAAAATACGTTGGTTTATTTCTATGGTGCATCAACTGCCTGAGTCGTCCTGGTTGGGATGTAATTCCCCCACCTGGATGTGAGAGTCACTTGGGGTTTCCCCCAAGACCACCTTTCTTATAACCTTCTTGGTAGGAGCCCAGAGAACTGGCATTACTTTGGTAATTAATTGGGCAGGATCTTGGCAACTGATTAAAGAGATGTAGACAACAAGGAAGATCCTCCTAATTTAGTGCAAAATTCCTAGTATGAGCCAGAAAGTCAATAACTCATATTTTAGTGGCACTCCTGTCCTTCTCCATGTACCCAGAAACTGCTTCAGATTGAGAAACTGATATGACTCCATTTTTGAAAAACCAGCTTGTACCTCAGAGCAGGGCCTGTCCAAGGGGGTTAGGGTGTGTGTGTGTGTGTGTGTGACACTTGTCCTGTGAAAACCCATTCCTAGGCACATACCCACCCTGCTGAGTTGTTTAACAGGAGAAATCTGAAGTGCCAGGTGTCCCTAACTCAGTTATGCTAGGTGAGGACCCATAGCAACCCCCTAGTAACCACCAATCAGCATGAGACAGGGAAAATATCTGAAATGCCAGGTCACCCTCCTGGTAGTTTCGGTAGTTTCCGTGATTGAAAACATGATTAGGTCACCCTGCAGTTTAGCATATACACTCTTGCAACCCCTCCCAGCCTAAACCAATCAGTTCAAATGTATCCACCACTTGAACTCACCAATCACCCTTACCCAACTTGTTCCCGCCAGTGAATGTGCTAATCAATGTTAAGAGTAGTTGTTTGATTTTCCCGCGGTATGAAATGATTTGCTGGGTGATGTTGTGACTCATAGAGTATCCCCCCAAAACCTATAAATTGTCACTGAACTAAGGGTCAGGACTCACTCCTGGGGACCACTGCATCAGAAATGGTTGTGAGTCCAGGCTCGAGCTCGCAATAAAGACTCTTGTGTGATTGCATCAGATTTGGCTTCTGGAGGTCTATTGGGGACCCACAAATCTGGCATTACAAGATCACAGCACACAAACCTTCCTATGAACCTGCCCCTGTCCTCTTCTGGCTCTTTTGTATGTAGGCTAGAATTTGCAGCTGATCTTCTGGCCTATAGCAGATCCCATCCTGTGTATCAAGAGAAAATGGAGGACCTGAAAATATAACCCAGAGTAACTTCTTCCTACAGATAGCCCTGCAGAAACCTGAAGAAAGCTTTGTTTGTTTGTTTTTGCAAAGGATCTTCACACCTGTGAACATGTCACCTGACTATGGGTGGGAATTATCAGAGTGGAGAAACCAGAGGGAACCAATGCTCAACTGTCCTACAGCTCTACCTTACCTTGTCTACTCTCATAGCTTCCTTACACAATAGGTACTCTTAGGAGGAAAAAATCAATGAAAAATTACATAAAATGGACACACACACACACACACACACACACACACACAGTTAATAAAACAACTGTCCTACAGCTCTACCTTACCTTGTCTTCTCTCATAGCTTCCTTACACAATAGGTACTCTTAGGAGGAAAAAATCAATGAAAAATTACATAAAATGGACACACACACACACACACACACACACACACACACACACAGTTAATAAAACAACTGTCCTACAGCTCTACCTTACCTTGTCTTCTCTCATAGCTTCCTTACACAATAGGTACTCTTAGGAGGAAAAAATCAATGAAAAATTACATAAAATGGACACACACACACACACACACACACACACACAGTTAATAAAACAACTGTCCTACAGCTCTACCTTACCTTGTCTACTCTCATAGCTTCCTTACACAATAGGTACTCTTAGGAGGAAAAAATCAATGAAAAATTACATAAAACAAAGAGAAAACTTGCCCGGACACCAACTACCAATGAATTAACTGTTGTGATTTTTCCATTTGCCTTTCTGATCTTGTCCATTTGCAATTTGTAATAAGAGAACAGATATAATCTGTAAAATCTGTGAATCTGAGGATTTCCCTCACTAATCATCCATCCTAAATTGAATTGATATCATCCACCACACTGAAAAAGATAAGACCTAAATCCTGGAAATTTGTAAAAACAATATTCATTTTCATTAAATAGTTTTGTGTCATTTAGATCATTTCTCACTTGTTTGGTTCAATAAGGAATACTGGGAGAACTTGGAGGCGGCAGAATATAAGGTAGGTGGTGAAGAATATGTTAAATCTTACTCTCCAATCCTATCATAGGTCTTTGGGAGCTCTCCTGGATATATGGAGCGAGAAGTAGAGGAAAACACCAAAATATGAATTAATTGTCATAGTTATTGCAGCAACTCGGCCATCCCCTGCCATGATTTCTCTGCTGTACATTTATGGCTTCCATTGACTGTTGGTCCCATGTTTTTCCCTAGCCAATAATCTCTTTTACCAAGAAAATAGATGCCATGAGATATAAGCTTTTCTATCTCTCAATTCCTCTTTTGAGGCTTACCCCTAGTAATACCCAAAGTTTGCCATTTTATCTAATGCAGAGAGATAGGAACCCCTTCTCTCATTCTGGGGACAAAGTTCCTTCGTTAGCCATCCTCAGAGAAATCTGCTTTGATTATCAGCCTCCATGTGAAAAGAAGATCTTTCTGTAGTCAGAGTTTTTCTCTCACCTCCTGAATTTATCTCCTCCATTCCTAAATAAAAGACCTTCTGTCATCAAAATACTTCTGACCATAAACTCTTAAACTATCCATCCTAAATAAAAGACCTACTGTCATCAAAACATTTCTGATCTGGCTGGGGATGTGGCCCAAGCAGTAACACGCTCACCTGGCATGTGTAAGGCGCTGGGTTCTATCATCAGCACACATAAAAATAAAGATGTTGTGTCCACCAAAAACTGAAAAATAAATATTAAAAAATTCTCTCTCTTTCTCTCTCTCTTTAAAAAAAAAATCTACAAAACAAAACAAAACATTTCTGACCATAAACTCTTAAACCGTCTTAAACCATTGTCCACACTTGTCATCGTCACCTTCTTATTCCTTTTTTCTCTTTAAAGCATTGTGTTTGGCTTCTACCACTAATTGCAGTTTAGAAGACTATCAGGATAGTGGGATGTTGACAAGGGAATGCCATTTTTTTTCAGTCTTTGAGACACATCTCATGGGATGATTCTTTACTGGGAAAGTTACGATAACCTAGGGTTTGATACTCTGATTTTTCTAGGGTTGATTGAACCCTAGAAGATTTAATGCTAATCAAACTTATAAGTGACTGATGTATAAGGTAAAATATTAATCTATTAGATTACAATGATAAATATTATTGTCATGTAAATCAGAATATTTATGTACAGATTATGACTATTGCATTCTTTCTTAGTAGAAATTGAATATAAGTGCTGTTGGAAAGCTGGGAAATTCAAGCCAGGGAATTTAATTTTATGCTTGTATGGCTAATGGCCTCAAGTTTTAAAAGCCAGACACATCTATTTTTATAATATAATATTCCGAAGGACCAGACTTCATTTGCTTATAGTTCAGAGTACTTAGGATAATGCAAGATACTTGTTGTCAACTTTTATGTTTTAGTCTGACTCTGCAATTCATAAAGTTCATTCAATTCTTTTTCCTTTGGACATGTTGCTATCTTTAGTTAACCTTCTCTTCTTCACATTAGCATAACAGCTAACACTTACTGGACAAATTTTATATGCTGGGTATTTTTTCCAAGATTTATCATCTATAGTCCTTACTTTGAGCCAAGAGTTGTTAGTGTGTCTATTTTGTAGATGAGACTTTGCAAGACTCATTATTTTACTCAAGACCACAGAGCTAGAAAGTAGCAGAGCTAGGATTTAAACTCAGATTCCAACGACATCAAAGCTGATCTTCTTAAGCATTGTCCTGTCTTTGACCTAGTATATCTGTGGATAGACTCTGGCTTGAGTTCTCAGGTAATGATTTTCTATCTCTGCTTCAAATAAGATTGATTCATGAAGATTGAAAAATACACATATTTTTTTTCCCTTTAGGCCCTGGTGAAACAGAATTCCCAAGGATGAGTCTTCCATCTTTGATTTATTTTAAAGTTTCAGAAGTATTTTCACTTACATCAAAGAGTGACAACCTATGTTCAGAAGACTTACATCTAATTTTCCATTGCATATCAATGGGATGTTTGTCTGCCATGTTTGAATTTAACATGACAAAACTGAGTATTTCATCTTCCTGCAAAATCTACTTTATAGTATGCTCAGCAATAAAAATACACAGGAAGAAAATCTCAGGTGGAAAGATTTATTGTTGAGTAAGTGAATTCAAGTCAGATGATCTTAATAAACAGACTTAATGTTTCTAGTGCCACCTTCCACCCAGTCTCCAGTGATAGAAACATCAGAATCATCCTGTAGCTCCCTCATCTATCAGGCAGAAGGACAGACTGTACTGCTGCCTTCCCTCTTACCTATGTACTTAGTGTGGGCACCAGTCCCTCCCTCCACCCTGTACACTGTCACTAGTTATATTGCCAATAGATACATCTGATCATGCCACCTCCTGCTTAAAAATCTGTCTAACCCTGTTATCTCCAGAAGGAACTGTGCTCTCAACATTGTCTCCTACAACTTCTAGAATATGAAACAGTGCTTCTGCATAGCCTTAACTTCCACCACTGCTCATCACCATCTGAGTTCTGGTAGATGACCTGGTTCAAAACTTACCTAGACTTTCCCTGCTATACTGTCACTGTCCATGTGTGAAATGTCCCTCCACTGATCCTCACTGAGGGACAATGCAATGCTTCCCAAGCCTTGCTGACTGTGAAAATCACCGGGGGCGGGGGGGGGGTTGCTTTAACACACATATGTATATGTTCTCTCCCCCACCCCCAACCCTTGGAGGTTTGAATAGAATATTCTTTCTTTTAATTTTTTTAAATTAAATTAAATTTGCTTCTAAGAAAAATCTACCATCATTCAGTTTTTAGAAAGTGCTATTTTATTGGAAGTCACATGACATTAGAATCATTTGGTCTAAGATTTGAATCTCATTCCAGCTACTTAATTCAGTCATATTTTAGCTATAGGGTATCTGGCAAATAATTTCACCTTTCTGAGTCTCCACTTTTCAGGTGGTAGATGAGGATAGAAAACATTCATTTTATAATGTTGGTATAATTGCTAGAAATGAAATATATAAACTATCTTAAATATGTTAGCTACTTCACAAAACATAGGTATCCTTATTGTTATCATTGGTAAGTGTCACCTGAAAAACCAGCCTCTACCTCAGAGCAAAGCCTGTCCAAGGAAGGAGGCATGACCCTTGTCCTTGGAAAGACCCACAGAGCACTCCTAGGCACATACCCACCCTGCTAAGTTGTTTATCTACAAATAACAGGAGAGATCTGCTGCCCAGGTGTCCCTGACTCAGTCAGGCTAGGTGGGGACCCATAGCAACCCCCTAGGAGCCACCAATCAGCATGAGACAGGGAAATACCTGGGATGCCAAATGACCCTCCCAGTAGTTTATGGTGGTTGATAACGTGTTGGGAAACTCTGTAGTTCAGCAGGAACACCCCTCATGGCTTAAACCAATCAGTTCAAAGGAATCCCCCTCTTTTACTAACCAATCACCCTTACCCAACTTGTTCCCGCCAGTGAATGTGCTAATCATGTTTTAGAGTTGTTTTATGATTTTCCCGTGGTGTGTGATGATTTGCTAAGAGATGCTATGATGTATGTGAAGTCCCTGCCTTCCCCAAAGAGTGTATAAAACTGCTGAAAACCCTGGGCTCAGGGCCTCTCAGCATCACCAGTTGCTGTGTGCAAGTGGAGGACCAAGCTAACTCGCAATAAACACCTCTTTGCTGCTTACATTGATCTTGGTCTCTGGTGGTCTTTGGGGGGTCCCGAATTTGAGCATAACACACCTGCTCCACAAAACTTTCCCTTGACTTTCTCAGACATCTGGTTATTCTCTCCCCTAAAGCAAAATTTTGCCTTTTTATTTTAGGATGGGTAGTATATATGTAGATTTAAAACTGTAGTAGAAAAACAGAGAAACATTATTTTGTTCTTCTAAATCCAATTGAGTTTTTTCCTGAACTCTAGTGTGGATGGGGTGATCAAACTAAGATATTATTCAGTATATTGCTTCCTTCCCTAGGCTTAGGGAGTCCACACAGCCCTGGAAGGAACCTCTCATCCTAAGGCCACTGTGGTCATTGTTATAGTCCACATGATCCCTTTAAGGAAGATAGCTTCATGACTTCTGTGCCAAATTTATACCTAGAGATTGGAATAGTGTCCAACCACCCAGAAAATTACTAAATGGGCCACTCCCATCCGAGGTCCATTGCTCTCCGAGGCATGGCAGTGAGAGTTTCTATTAACCCAGAGCCCTGTCCTCTGAGCCACTAGAGAAATTCTAAAGCCCACCCCTGCCTTTCCTTCTCTTCTCCAAGAGATTGTCATCTTCTACTTTCTTGGAGATATCCTTTCTCCCTGGACAATTCAGAATTCTGGTTCCATCTTGCATAGAAGTGATTTCTAGGTACCTGGCAAACTTAACACTTCTGACTTACAGAAACTTTTAACACATACCCTGAGGCAAATTAACTCTGATTACTTTTTGCAGAAGATACAAGAGAAAAGTACTTACATTGATGAGAGTGATAAATAATTTAGTACTTGTATCACTTTTCTATCAGTTTTGTGTTAATTACTTTGTATTCCAAGTCTTCACCTCTTTTAACTGTACAATGAATCCAATTAATTAGCATTAGTTTTGGGGTTTATTCATTTCATATATCCAGACTAGCCTTGATCTCTGTACCTGTGGGATATTTAATAAATGATAGTTGAGACAATGGATAAGGCAACAAATAAGTAAGTCTCTATTGCATGAATTGGCTCTACAAAATAGCTCTTTATAACCTTTTGAAAATACATTGCTTTATTGCACTTTACAAAAGTAACTTAGGCTGTTGTCAAGTCAAATTATATAGAGGAGTATGAATTTAAAAGATAACATTCTATAATTTTTAATAGTGCTGTCCTTGTTTTATGTAGGAGGATTGTGAGTTTCTGACTTATGAGGAATTTGTATTAAAGTTGAACATAATATCTAAAGTATAAAACTTCTTCAAGTTTCCTTCCTGCAGTTAGCACACTTACAGGAATTTATAGAGCATGAAAGAGCCTGATGGTAAAAATCTGTAGTTCTGCACCTTCACAGTTCTTTTTAGTGCCTGGCCTGGGAGAAGTATTGGAGAATACACAGCTAACAAATAGTTCACATTTTTAGAAATGATAATTAATTAATTAGAGATCTAATCAGGGATCTTCAGCTCCAGTCATGGGAACCAAACCTGTTTTTGTACATAAAGTCTTAGGGAAACACAGCCACTCCCACTCATTTACATTTTGCCTACTACTACAATGTCACAGTTGAGTTGTTTGGACAGAGACATAGGTGACCAGCATAGGTGACTTGTTTTTGGCCCTTGGCAGAGAAAGTTTGCTGACCCTTCTAATTAATTGTTCCCATTTGCTTGCTATGGACTCCCACAAGCCCCTGAATTTATTAAAAACACCCGTGAATCTGTGTATTTAATAAATGTGACTATGGTGTGAATGTATCTGACTCAAAGATGAATTTTCAAATGTATGTTGTAATAAAATGCAAATTAATTTCAAGGTAGTTTTTGTTTTTTTTTTTTTGGTACTAGGAATTGAACCCAGGGGCACTTAACCACCAAGCCACATTCCATGCCCTTTTTAAAATATTTTATTTAGATACAGGGTCTTGTATCAGTTTCTTAGGGTCTCGCTATGCTGCTGAGGCTGGCTTTGAACTCATGATCCTTCTGCCTCAGCCTCCAGAGCCACTGGCATTACAGGCATGTGCCATTATGCCCAGCCTATAGTAGCTATTTATCTTTGTGTGCGTGTGCTTTAAATTAGGAGATATCAAAAAATACAATTTATATTGTTGAGTTCTGTGTATTTGTTTTTGTGTTAAGAATTTAATTTTTGAAAAATGATTGGGAAATATTGGTCCAGTTAACTCTATAAACCAAGAAGACTGCCTTAAAAACACAAAAATCGTAATCAATTAAAAATGTGAGATTAATTAGACCATATATGTGTTCACTGATGCCAAGACCAAATTCTATTTTGTAATAAATATGGTGGGTAAAATATAATAGCTTGAGTCCAAGATGAAATAATAGCAACCATTTCCTGAACACTGAGCTGTGCCAGACATTGTCCTAAGTGCTGTACATGAACTGACTCCTCGAATCATCACAACATCATATGGTATTGTCAAGCTATGAACAAAGCCCCATGTTATGTTCAGATTTAGAAACTGCCAGTACTTTATTTCCTTATTATTTTAAATATGATCATTTTGTGTAAAAATAAAAGAATAATAATTAATTAACTTTTGCAGGAGGGAGCTCATGAATCTTTATTATTATTTCCAAAACACAAAAAAATTTTCTCAATTAATGATGTCTTTTTGGAGAAGAAAACAGAAAAGAAAAAAGAAAAGACTTTATAAAACATCACTTACACCTTAAATTAAGTAATTGTCATTTATTTTATGAGTTAGAAAAATTGAACCACAGAGTCCCATTTCTTTATAGTGAAAGAAAGAAATCACAGAGGAAACCTGTTGTAATTAAAATGATTCTTTGTTAGGGCTGTGCTTTGAGGGGAGGTTTCTTTTACTTAAATTTTGATTGATTGAATTTTGTTTCCTTACCTTCTCAAAATAAGGCCTTTTATAACAACTGTATATGTCAATAAAGTATCTGTACTTTCCAAATCACTCTTGTCTTCAAGAGTGGCAAGATTCAAGGTTCCTGAACTGATTGATTTATAACCAAGGACAGAGTATAAGACAGATGTACTTTTTTAGTTCCAATTTTATTTTAAGAAAAAGAAGGTGTGCTTTACAGTTCTACAACAGCTACCAATATTATTTTAACTTTTAAGGAAGTGAGAAACTGAGACAGAAGGTGGCCAAATAACTTGTGCCAAATTATATAGTCACCAAATAGCAGGAATCAGACTAGGATTTTCACAACCACCTTCTTCTGCTTCATTGTGCATAGGAGGATTTTATTCTTAAAGCTTGAAGATTCAGTTAAGAAATTAAAAAATGTACCAGTAGAACTTTAGTATTGGAGTAATATTTTATAATAAATGGTAGAGTTGAAATAAAGTTATAGTTGCATTCTGCTATACAAAAGTAGAGTATTTGCATTATTATCCACTTTCTTTGGGGCTACTGTTCTGTCAGTCATCCTTTTCAGGGTACTGAAATTATTATTAATTAGATTAGGCTCCCTGAGAAAAAGCAAAGGGCTAGAATGGGAAGAATTGGGGCTCTGTACTCAGACTTAGGGGTGATATGGGGGTCCCGAACTAGACCCAATACTTGTGTATCATTTATAAGTGATTCATTTGGGATCTATGTTTTCATTTAAGTATGGGGAAATGCTTATTTTTGAAAGTTGCTTGATTATTATCCTAAATATTAATAAATACTTACTTACATTCTTTTAGTGCTGTGCTGCAAAATAGCCCATACTTGTTAAGTACTATATAAAGGGGGTACACTTTATTTTGTGTCTGAGTATTGTCATGGGCATGTTTTTTCTTCATCTCAGACTACATAAGTCTTTTGAGAACCACTGGCTTACTGCATAGAATTTGAGGCCTGCAAGTATTAGGCTGAATCATTGCAAAATAGCTTATTAGTTACTATTTATGAACTCCACAAGTGTCATTGTCGTCTGGTCCAACATCATCCTTTAGGAAAACGTGAGTGTAGCTACATGGCCAAAGGCCATATAATTAGTCAATGATAAAACTGCACAGGTAACTTAATGCTCTTGGTTTCTGGTTAACATTGTCTCCCATTTCATAGAAAAGATGAAACTGGTCAACAATCAAATGCCTGGTCACTGTGCTGGGTGTCAGTGGCTAAAAAGATGAAGAAGAGCTTGTAGCTAGGGTAAAGCCACAGCTCCAAGTGCAGCCACCATATTCGAAGGCTGGTATATACATCAGCTTTCCTGTGTAGTCAAAGTGTGATATGTGCAATTAAGAATAAGGGATTGGTTTCCCTGGGAACAACTGGGAAGGACTGGCCCATTTCCCTTTATATGTGATAGCATAAACCCATCTCTCATCCACCTTTGTCCTTTGTTATCAATCTCATTTAGGAGACATTCTTGGAGCATTAAGTTTCTGTCAAACATTATGGAATATTTGTAGTAGGGTAGTAAAAATGAGCACTTATAGAATTCTTAGGTTGTGACAGATACTGTCCTATTGAGCTCACAGATATTACTTAACTTTATTTTTTACAATAACCCTAAAGGGGTAGTATCAGTATTGTCATCATGTCACTTTTATAGATGAGGAACTGGGATTAAATAGCTTGTCCAATATGTGAACCCAGGAAGTTTGATTTTATAGCTTGTGTCCATCACTGTGATTTGCAACCTGTTACTTCAAGTGGTAAATAACATCACTACTCTCTACACACAGTCAAAGAGAGAGGAATTAGAGGGAAATAATAACCATGGTGATTAGCCTTTCCATTAAAAGATGTCCTTCAGGGGCCTTGCTGCCTTTTTAAGTGCACATCTTCTTGAAACACTGGCTACATTTAAGTGGGATCTGCCAGGAGGTTTAGGGTCTCCCTTCTTCTAGTACCCTGGAGCTAGAAGAGAGAAAGTCTTTGTCCCGAGATACCAGCAGTCTTCACTTCTCTGATGAATAGATTGAGGACAAGCATTGCCCAGAGAGGTCCACACCCTTCCTTCATCTCCAAAGAAGGATGCTTAGCTGATGTTGGGGTAAGAAGGGACGTTCAAATAATTTCATTGCTCAACTCTCTTGTGGTTTCCCCCCTTAGACTTGGGCCCCCACCTCTTCTGTACCCCTTTCCCCTTTCCTCTACATAAAACCTTATTAATGAGAGCTCACAAAATGTATAATTTACACTTTTAAAATGTAGTGTATCTGTAAAGTGGGGCTACTTTGGTCCATATCTCAGAGGTTATAAGGATTAAATGTGATAAGAACATCTGGATCATCTCTCTTATTGAAGAAAATTCATACCACAGATTGTACCACAAACCATTATTCCCTTCCCTTCCCTTCTCTTCCCTTCTGGATCCTCAGTGGTGCTCAATGAATCCTTTAAACTGTAGCTGGTTAAATCCCTTTTCCTAGTTCCTTACTGGGGATCATGAAATCACTTTATCCCTAGCAAGCTCACACTCAACAGACAACCTTGCCTTTTATTTTTCAAAGAAAACAGAATTTTTAAAACAATTTTTCTGATTAGTTATACATGATAGCAGAATGATTTTGACACATTGTACACAAATGGAGCACAACTTCTCATTCCTCCGGCTGTACATGTGCAGAGTCACACCATTAGTGTAATCATACACGTATATAGGGTAATAATGTCTGTCCCTTTCTACTGTCCTTCCCATCCCCACAACCCACTTCTCCCCTTAATCCCTTCTACACAAACAAAAGTTCCTTCATTCTTCCCTATCCCCCTGCCCCACTATGGATCAGCATCTGCTTATCAGAGAAGACATTTGGCCTTTGGTTTTTTTGGGATTGGCTTATTTTATTTAACATGATATTCTTTAGTTTCATCCATTTACCTGCAAATGCCATAATTTCATTCTTCTTTAAGGCTGAGTAATATTCCATTGTGTGTCTGTACCAAATTTTCTTTATCCATTCATCTGTTGAAGGGCATCTAGTTTAGCTATTGTGAATTGAGCTGCTATAAACCTTGATGTTGCTGTGTCCCTATAGTATGCTGATTTTAAGTTCTTTGAGTATAAACCAAGGAATGGGATAGCTGGGTCAAATGGTGGTCCCATTCCAAGTTTTCTGAGGAATCTCCACTGCTTTCCGTAGTGTTTGTACCAATTTGCAGTCCCACCAGCAATGTATGAGTGTATCTTTCTCCCCACATACTCACCAACACTTATTATTGCTTGTATTCTTGATAATTGCCATTCTAACTGGAATGAGATGAAATCTTAGAGTAGTTTTGATTTTCAAGAAAACAGAAATCTTGAGATACAATCATTAATGCATTTTTTCTTCTTCCAAGAAAACTCCTGTATGCACTGCCTGATTCTTTATTTCCAAAAAGTGGAAATTCTGTCTCTTCAATCTCAAGTTTTCCACCCACACTAAAAAGATAAGGTCCTTACCCTTGGGGAGGTACTATGCCAAAATGGGGAATAGGTAATAAACACACAATCCATGAAGAATATTTTCTGCTAGCCAAATATGCTTTGAAGATAGCATAGGAAAACTTGACTTGAAGTGGTAAATGGAAGCCTTTCTAGGTGACACGAAGCTAAGACAAAACAATCATGTGAAGATCAATGAGCATCAAGCCTCTGCAGAGAGAACAATCTTTTGAAAATCTCTCGGGGAATAAGGAGCTTGAGGCAGGTGAGGAGAGAAGGTCAGCCCAGGATGCTGATCTGCAGTAAGCATGAGAGAGCACAGGGGTCACCAGGTAAGAGCAAAGCTGTCCAATAGAACTTCTGCAATGATGGCAATGTGCAAGATGCTGACCACTATGCAAGTGGCTATTTACATTTAAGTTCATATAAATTAAGAAAAATCTAAAATTAAGCTTTTCAATTTCACTGGCCACATTTCAGATGTTTAGCAGCTGCATGTGGCTGGTAGTGGATAGTATGAGCAGGAACTAACTAAGTGGAATCTTTGCTCACCAAGACAAGTAGTCCTTTTGGGATTATTTGCTAAGTGTGATAAGAAGCCACTGAAAGTTTGAAGCAGGGGACTGCTGTGATTAATTTACATAATAAAGATCCTTGGGGCTGCTGGGAAGAGAGCAGGGGGTTGGAAAGCAATCAAGAGAGGAAATGGGGAGACAGCAGAAGCCTCTGCAGTTTCAGAAGAAAGATGAGGTTGCTTGGACCAGGGTGATGGCAACAAGTCAAAGTAGATAGATTAGGGATTTATTTTGGTGATAAACACAAAGTTGATGAATCATATGTGAGACGTGAAGGAAAGAAAATAACTATGGATAATTTCAAGATTTTTGGTTTAAATAAAAATTGTTCCATTATATGTATTAAGGTCGTTAATTAGGTTCCTCCTGTTTTTAATGTGGATTCCATTCTCTTTCTTCTAATGATTGATAAATTTCCATGATTAAACTTAGAGCACTTCAGAATTGCCTGAGTCAGCTAGAGGGTTCTGCCAGTCCCTGAGACCTTGCTTGACATTGCTGTTTTCCAAGCAACCAGTGACTTTCTCACAGGCACGAAAATGCCTGTCTGTCCCAATCCTGCTTAATGGCTGTAAGACGTTTGTTCACCTGTTGGTTCACTCCCTTCCCCCACTGACTCCCAGACCCCTTGCTTCTGACACTCTTGCTGCCTCCCACCTATGCCTCTTTTCCTCTCCAGGGCTCCCTCCCAATGTTACATCCTCCAGGCTCAGTCTTTTTTATCTTTCTTATGAATCCATGTAATCAGATCTACTCTGTCATCTACGTTTTTCCTCTACACTTTGCAAGTCCACAAATTTATAGAATGATAGCATCAGGCATTTTTGTGAGCCAGGAACTTTGCTAATTGATTTACAAACATCATCTCGTTTCCTTCTTCTGGAACACTAACAGTAGGTATGACTATTCTAATTAAAAATGGAGGGCTTGGATTTAAAGCTGCCCCACCCTGTTCCTGGGCTCTAGTCCTGACCACTGTGGCTTCTGCTGTACAGTCCCAGCTAGGACCTCGGGTTTCCACACTGATGCTTTGAGCTGCTTAGTGGACAACTAGGCGTGTGAAAATAGACATGAAAAACATTTTTATTATGTGCTCCTTCCTGTGAATGACATCTCCCAGGAGATAAACAATACGAAATGGAATTATAACCTTTTCTTGTATTCCTTATTGGTTTCACGGTACTGAAGCCAGATTTATAGTTAGGTAGTCAGTGTAGTTAGGTAAATCAGGTCTAATATCGAGTAAGATTTAAAATGGAGGCCATGCTAAGAATGAATTCCGGGAAACGGAATGTTAATGAAGTCCAGAAAACAGCCCCCAACAGATTTGAAGATAGCCCATCCCAAAGAAATGTTAATGAACAGCAAACTTGAAGCTGCCCAGATTACTTCTTTGGCCCACTGTGTCCCACCCCTCGGGCCTTCACCTACATTCCATCACCGGAAACTATAAAATGGAGAGGCAACCGCACTTCCACGGATTCCATCTCTCGGGTCCCCTTCTTCCTCCGACATAAGTCTTTTCTGCTGTCCTTTAATAAACTTCTAATCTTCCACTCTGACCTTGCCTCAGCGTGCTTCTCTCATGTTATTCTTCAACATTGGGGAAGCAAGGACTCCTCACCGGTCAACAGCGGTAACAGTACGACAGCCAAGCCAGTCTCCAAAACTAGAAACATTATTGTCTTGCTTTTCTTCCTTCCCAGGTCTTAAAAGGTATACCTCAGAGGTGGCTTTACCTGTAGGAACTCAGGTGGAGTTTGGGAACTATTCTGGCCTGCATTAGGATCACCTGGAGGGCTTGATAACCCCCTGATTGTTGGGTCCCATACTCAGAGGTCTGGAGGCAGGGGCAAAAATGTGCATTTCTACGTTTCCAATTGATGCTTCTTCAGGGTCTGAAAAACCAGCCTCTACCTCAGAGCAAAGCCTGTCCAAGGAAGGGACATGACCTTTGTCCTTGGAAAGACCCACAGAGCACTCCTAGGCACATTCCCACCCTGCTAAGTTGTTTATCTACAAATAACAGGAGAAATCTGCTGCCCAGGTGTCGCTGACTCAGTCAGGTTAGGTGGGGATCCATAGCAACCCCCTAGCAGCCACCAATCAGCATGAGTCAGGGAAACACCTGGGATGCCAGATGACCCTCCCAGTAGTTTGGGTGATTGATAACATGTTGAGAAGTTCAGCACGTACACCGCTCTTGGCTTAAACCAATCAGTTCAAAGGAATCCCCCTCTTGTACTAACCAATCACCCCTACCCAACTTGTTCCCGCCAGTGAATGTGCTAAGTATGTTTTAGAGTTGTTTTATGATTTTCCCATGTTGTGTGATGATTTGCTAAGAGATGCTATGATGTTTGTGGGGGTCCCTGCCTTCTCCAAAGAATGTATAAAACTGCTGCAAACCCTGGGCTCGGGGCCTCTCAGCGTCACCAGTTGCTGTGTGTGTGCAGGGAGGACGGAGCTAGCTCGCAATAAACACCACTTTACTGTTTACATCGATCTTGGTCTCTGGTGGTCTTTTGGGGGTCCTGAATTCGAGCATAACAGGACCATGCTGAGAACCATGGTCTACAGTACGTCATGCATCTCGGCTCCACTGATCATGGAGCAGGTGAACTGGAAGAGCACTTGGCACTGTGTCAAGAAGTAAAATGAAGAAGATTCATTTTGTTTGGAGATGCAAAGGAAGGCTCTGGGAAATCGGCTCTGAATTGATGAGAGTCTTCTACTGTCTGACTCTTCCCATTCACCTCATCATTTATTCAATACATTCAATCTATGGAGTAGATGTTCTAATTTTGGACTGTGAGATTTTGTATTTGAAGATGACAACTAATAGTTTAAAATTAAGGGAGTCGGAGAAAATAAGATGCAGAAGGGAAAAATAATGCTTCTATGGTTTAGACTCTTTTCCCTGAAAGAGGATAAATAAATATGTCTGGGAGTGTCTGGGAATAGGGGCTCTTCTCTCTCTGACAAATAGACCTTATAAGCCCAAACTTCATCGTCCAGAGTCACATTTCTTTCCTGGCTTCAAATACAGCACTAATGCCCCTCCTCCTCTCCCACACCTCCTTCCTGACACCTCAGCCTCTAGTCTAAGCTAGAATCTTCGTGGTGGCATCAGAGTCCATTCCCCTTTTCATAAGTACTTGTTAAAAATGATGAAATGTCTGGTCTGCATTCAAATTGCCTGATGAGCAGGGCATAAGAGGGCAAAGACAGCCCAGGGGAAAACTGCGGCTGGCTGCTTCTGCTATTTCCATCTCTCCCATTCTTCGAGACCCCCACTCTGCTCCAGTAATTTGCAGAGCCCCATAAACTTTGGACTCCACTCTCCCAGGAAGGTCACATCATCACTTTGTCCCTGCGTCTGGTGGGCGGAGGATGCACATTGTGGAGAAAAGCCAACACTGCGAGGGTCCTGTTTATTTCTCTCCACCTAACTTGTTAACTTGTTGAAATACTAAACATTTTGAAGTAAGTTCTGATTCTGGTGTGGTAGAATATTTTGAAAAATGTTTTCCCATGAGTTCCTATTACTAGTTAAGCCATGATTCAGTATCCCAGGTCAGGGCTCACCATGGGCCCAGTTCTCCCTTTACCACACTGAGAGAAGGATGCAAGACAAAGGAGACGTATGGTGGAGCCAGTTCTTCTCAGGAAACACTGAACCTTCCGCCCAGTGGTTGAGACTAGTAAATGTTTGGTACCATTTGCACATTGCTGTCTCATCATGATGGAAGTCCAGTTGGCCCTACCAGCAGTTTCGGGTCTGGTTCTGGTTGAAAACGTGGCTGTCAAAAGGAGGGGTCTTCTCATTCTTGGTTTTGGTCTTAGTATTTTCTGCATGGTGCTAACTCCTGGCATGGGTGTTGGTAGGCGTTCTGAGTGGCCTAGAGATGCCCCCAAAGCAGCTCGGCACTCAATAGATTGAGTGAATCCTAAGAGACCTTTGCCTTTTTTCCACCTTTTTTTAAAAACAGGTACATTATTTGTATATAATGGTGATATCTGTTGCTACATATTTGTACATGCACACAATATAATAATATAATTTGATCAGTATCATTCCCTAGTATTTCCCCTTTCTCTTCCCTCCTCTTTGCTCCTGGTGAGACTTTTAACTTGTTAATAAATCTCATATAGAAAGGGGTTAATGTCAAGAAAAAAGTAATAATAATTCTTTAGTAATAAGTTTGAACTGTGTATGATATAACTTGGTATTTAGCTGCATCCTGATTTTTTTTATGTAATTTTACTTTATATTTTTTATTTGTTCTTTTTAGATATACATGAGTGTATTTTGACATATTGTACATACATGGAGTATAACTCCCCCCTCCTTTTTTTTTTTAACAGAAGGAAGATTGGGCAAGGCTCCCTTTATTTATTTATTTTGCCATACAATTTTTGCTTTAATTTGCACAAGTACTGATCCTCAACTGACTGGAATTTTTTTGAGGGGAGGGGTACTAGGGGCTGAACTCAGGGGCACTCAAACACTGAGCCACACCCCCAGTCCTATTTTGTATTTTATTTAGAGACAGGGTCTCACTGAGTGGCTTAGCACCTTGCAGGTTCTGAGGCTGCTTTGAACATGCAATCCTCCTGCCTCTGACTCCCGAGTTGCTGGAATTACAGGTATGCACCACCACACCCTGCTAACCTCCCATTCTTGAGGTTGTACATGATGTGGAGTTACACTGGTTTTGTATGCATATATGAACAAAGAAAGTTATGTCCATTTTGTTCTACTATCTTTCCTATTCCCATCCCTCATACCTTCCCTTTATCCCCCTTATCTAATCCAATGAACTTCTATTCTTCCTGACCTGCCCCCTTATTGTGAATTAGCATCTGCATATCAGAGAGAACATTTGGCCTTTGCCTTTTGGGGATTGGCTTATTATACTTAGCAAGATAGTCTCCAGTTCCGTCCATTTATCAGCAAATGCCATATTTTCATCTTCTTTATGGCTGAATAACACTTCATTTTATATATATATATCTCACATTTCTTTATTACATCCTGAAATTTAAAAAGGAGGCTGGGAATTACTTCTCCTCCCAGCAAAGCCATCTGTTCTCAGGCAGCAGCATTAGGGCAACTATCTCTTTGAGTTACTCTCTCACTGGAGAGGCCCCAAGTGAGAGCCAGATTCCAGGCTAGGTCTCTAATTCTTTAATCCTTCCAAATCTCATGACACTTCCAGGAGGTGGTTCTTTTACTGCCATTTGACAGGTGAAGGGATTGAAGATTAGGGATGTAAAGTCACCTGTAGGAAGGTCACACAGCCTATAGAGATGAGTGTTTCTGATGCTTTCAAAGGAGAATAGGTAACAGGAATGTATTTAGGGCTATTTGCTGGGCACTGGACTAAGTCAAGTGAATACTAGAGGAATGAAGAACTGGGAGTTGGTAGAAGGGAAAATTATCATTTTGAGTAAAAAGGTTGTTTTTTTGGAGAATGACATCTGTGATGTATTTAGAGTATGAAATACAAGGGTGAGAGCTAATTTACTCTATCTGGTTGTGGTTGGACGATAGGCAAAAAAACATAACCATCTTTGAATGGAACTCTTCAACTCACTGGGGGTGGAGGTTCTAGTCTAGGAGGTAGTTAATCTGAGAAGGGTGGAGAATCCCTTTGACGAAGAGCATAGTGGTAGCTGATAACATTTTTTTTATTATTATTGGTTGTTCAAAACATTACAAAGCTCATGACATATTATCTTTCATACATTTGATTCAAGTGAGTTATGAACTCCCATTTTTACCCCAAATACAAATTGCAGAATCACATCAGTTACACATTCACATTTTTACATAATGCCATATTTGTGACTGTAGTATTCTGCTGCCTTTCCTATCCCCTGCTATCCCCCCTCCCCTCCCCTTCCACCTTCCCTCTCTACCTCATCTGTTGTTGTTCAGTTCTCTCCCTTGTTTTTTTTCCTCCCCTTTCCCCTCACAACCCCTTATATGTGATTTCGTATAACATTGAGGGTTTCCTTCCATTTCCATGCAATTTTCCTTCCCTCTCCCTTTCCCTCCCACCACTCATCTCTGTTTAATGTTAATCTTTTCCTCATGCTCTTCCTCCCTGCTCAGTTCTTAGCTGCTCTCCTTAAATAAAAGAAGAGATTTGGCATTTGTTTTTCAAGGATTGGCTAGCTTCACATAGCATAATCTGCTCTAATGCCATCCATTTCCCTGCAAATTCCATGATTTTGTCATTTTTTAGTGCTGCATAATACTCCATTGTGTATAAATGCCACTTTTTTTAATCCATTCATCTATTGAAGGGCATCTAGGTTGGTTCCACAGTCTAGCTGTTGTGAATTGTGCTGCTATGATCATTGATGTGGCAGTATCCCTATAGTATGCTCTTTTAAGGTCCTCAGGGAATAGTCCGAGAAGGGCGATACCTGGATCAAATGGTGGTTCCATTCCCAGCTTTCCCGGGAATCTCCATACTGCTTTCCATATTGGCTGCACCAATTTGCAGTCCCACCAGCAATGTACAAGTGAACCCTTTTCCCCACATCCTCGCCAGCACTTATGGTTGTTTGACTTCCTAATGGCTGCCAATCTTCCTGGAGTGAGATGGTATCTTAGGGTGGTTTTGATTTGCATTTCTCTGACTGCTAGAGATGGTTAGCATTTTTTCGTGTACTTATTGATTGATTGTATGTCCTCCTCTGAGAAGTGTCTGTTCAGGTCCTTGGCCCATTTGTTGATTGGGTTATTTGTTATCTTATTGTTTAATTTTTTGAGTTCTTTGTATATTCTGGAAATTAGGGCTCTATCTGAAGTATGAGGAGTAAAGATTTGTTCCCAGGATGTAGGCTCCCTATTTACTTCTCTTATTGTTTCTTTTGCTGAGAAAAAACTTTTTAGTTTAAGTAAGTCCCATTTGTTTATTCTTGTTATTATCTCTTGGGCTATGGGTGTCCTATTAAGGAATTTGGAGCCCGACCCCACAATATGTAGATCGGAGCCAACTTTTTCTTCTATCAGGCACAGAGTCTCTGATTTGATATCAAGCTCTTTGATCCATTTTGATTTAACTTTTATGCATGGCAAGAGAAAGGGGTTCAGCTTCATTTTGTTGCATATGGATTTCCAGTTTTCCCAGCACCATTTGTTGAAGATGCTATCCTTCCTCCATTGCATGCTTTTAGCCCCTTTATCAAATATAACATAGTTGTAATTTTGTGGATTGGTCTCTGTGTCCTCTATTCTGTGCCATTGGCCCACCTGCCTGTTTTGGTACCAGTACCATGCTGTTTTTGATACTATTGCTCTGTAGTATAGTTTGAAGTCTGGTATAGCTATACCGCCTGATTCACATTTCCTGCTTAGAATTGCTTTTGCTATTCTGGGTCTTTTGTTTTTCCATATGAATTTCATGATTGCTTTATCTATTTCTACAAGAAATGCCATTGGGATTTTGATTGGCATCGCATTAAACTTGTAGAGAACTTTGGATAATATCGCCATTTTGATGATGTTAGTTCTGCCTATCCATGAACAGGGTACATTTTTCCATCTTCTAAGATTTTCTTCTATCTCTCTCTTTAGGGTTCTGTAGTTTTCATTGTATAAATCTTTCACCACTTTTGTTAGGTTGATACCCAAGTATTTTATTTTTTTTGAGGATATTGTGAATGGAGTGGTTTTCCTCATTTCCATTTCATAAGTTTTGTCGCTGATGTACAGGAATGCCTTTGATTTATGCATGTTGATTTTATATCCTGCCACTTTGCTGAATTCATTTATTAGTTCTAGCAGTTTTTTTGTAGACCCTTTTGGGTCTGTTAGATATATTATCATATCATCTGCAAATAGTGATAATTTAAGTTCTTCTTTTCCTATTTTTATGCCTTTAATTTCTTTTGTCTGTCTAATTGCTCTGGCTAGTACTTCAAGAACTAAATTGAATAGAAGTGGTGAGAGAGGGCATCCCTGTCTTGTTCCAGATTTTAGAGGGAATGCCTTCAGTTTTTCTCCATTTAGGATGATGCTAGCCTGAGGCTTAGCATAGATAGCTTTTACAATGTTGAGGTAAGTTCCTGTTATTCCTAGTTTTTCTAGTGTTTTGAACATAAAGGGATGCTGTACTTTGTTGAATGCTTTTTCTGCATCTATCGAGATGATCATATGGTTCTTATCTTTAAGTCTGTTGATGTGGTGAATAACATTTATTGATTTCCATATATTGAACCAGCCTTGCATCCCAGGGATGAATCCTACTTGATCATGGTGCACAATTTTTTTTTGATGTGCTTTTGTATTTGATTTGCCAGGATTTTATTGAGAATTTTTGCATCTAAGTTCATTAGAGATATTGGTCTGTAGTTTTCTTTCTTTGAAGTGTCTTTGTCTGGTTTCGGGATCAGAGTGATGTTGGCCTCATAGAATAAATTTGGAAGAGCTCCTTCTTTTTTTATTTCTTGAAATAGCTTGAAAAGTATTGGTATTAATTTATCTTTGAAGGTTTTGTAAAACTCCGCTGTATACCCATCCGGTCCAGGGCTTTTCTTGGTTGGTAGTCTTTTGATGGCTTCTTCTATTTCTTCCTTTGTTATTGGTCTGTTTAAAGTGTGTGTGTCTTCCTGACTCAATCTGGGCAGATCATATGACTTAAGAAATTTATCGGTATCTTCACTATCTTCTATTTTATTGGGATATAGGGTTTCAAAATACTTTCTAATTATCTTCTGTATTTCTGTAGTGTCTGTTGTGATATTGCCTTTTTCATCCCGTATATTAGTAATTTGAGTTCTCTCTCTTCTTCTCTTCGTTAGCATGGCTAAGGGTCTGTTGATCTTATTTATTTTTTCAAAGAATCAACTTTTAGTTTTATCAATTTTTTCAATTTTTTTTTGTTTCAATTTCGTTGATTTCCGCTCTGATTTTAATTATTTCTTGTCTTCTACTACATTTGCTGTTGTTTTTCTCTTCCTTTTCTAGGGTTTTAAGATGTAGTGTGAGTTCATATATTCGTTGGTTTTTTTCTTTTTTTTAGGAATGAACTCCAGGAAATGAATTTCCCTCTTAAAACTGCTTTCATTGTGTCCCATAGATTCCGGTATGTTGTGTCTGTATTGTCGTTTATCTCTAAGAATTTTTTTATTTCCTCCTTTATGTCTTCTGTAACCCATTGATCATCATTCAGTACATATTGTTCATTTTCCAGGTGATGCAGGATTTTTCCTTCCTTCTTTTCTCATTGATTTTCAGCTTCATTCCATTATGGTCAGATATGGTACATGATATTTTCTCCACACCTTTATATTTACTGAGAGTTGCCCTATGGCATAATATATTGTCTATCTTTGAGTAGGATTCATATGCTGCTGAGAAGAACGTGTACCCACTTGATGATGGTTGATATATTCTATATATGTCGGTTAAGTCTAGGTTATTGATTGTGCTATTGAGTTCTATAGTTTCTTTATTCAGCTTTTGTCTAGAGGATCTGTCTAATGGTGAGAGCGGTGTGTTGAAGTCACCCATAATTATTGTGTTGTGGTCTATTTGACTCTTGAACTTGAGGAGAGTTTGTTTTATGAACGTTGCAGCACCATTGTTCGGTGCATACAAATTGATAATTGTTATGTCTTGTTGGTGGATGGTTCCTTTTAACAGTATATAGTGTCCTTCTTTATCCCTTTTGATTAACTTAGGTTTGAAGTTGATTTTATTCGATATGAGTATGGCCACTCCTGCTTGCTTTCGAGGGCCATGTGAATTGTATGATTTTTCCCAACCTTTCACCTTCAGCCTGTGTATGTCTTTTCCTATCATATGAGTCTCCTGAAGGCAGCATATTGTTGGATTTGTTTTTTTAATCCAGGTTACTAGCCTATGTCTCTTGATTGGTGAATTTAAGCCATTAACATTTAAGGTTGAAATATAGTTTGAATTGAAATTGAAATATAGTTTGTACTTCTAGTCATGTTTATTTATTTATTTATTTATTTTAGTTTGGCTAGTTTTTCCTCTTTGGTTATTTTTCTCCCCCTTTACTGAGATACCTCCCACTGTTAGTTTTGGGCGCTATTTTTCAATTTCTCTTCTTGTAGTATTTTACTCAAAATGCTTTGCAGTTCTGGTTTTCTGGCTGTGAATTCTTTTAGCTTTTGTTTATCGTGAAATATTTTAATTTCATTGTGAAATCTGAAGCTTAATTTTGCTGGATGCAGTATTCTTGGTTGGAATCCATTATTTTTCAGCATTTGAAATACGTTGTTCCAGGATCTTCTCGCTTTCAAAGTCTGTGATGAAAAATCAGTTGTTAACCTAATTGGTTTACCCCTGAATGTAATCTGCCTCCTTTCTCTCATAGCTTTTAATATTCTCTCCTTGTTCTGTATGTTGGCTATCTTCATAATTATATGTCTTGGAGTTGGTCTATTATGGTATTGAATGTTTGGGGTCTTGTAGGCTTCCAGGATTTGGCAATCCATTCCATCTTTCATCTCTGGGAAGTTTTCTAGGATTATTTCATTTAATAGGTTGTCCATTCCTTTGGTTTGAACCTCTATACCTTCTTCTATCCCAATGACTCTCAGGTTTGTTTTTTTTATGACATCCCATCTCTCTTGGATAGATTGCTCGTGAGATTTAAGCATCCTTTCTGTGTTGACTATATTCTTTTCAAGTTGACAAACTTTGTCTTCGTTATCTGATGTTCTGACTTCTACTTGATCTAGTCTATTTGTAATATTCTCGTTAGAGTTTTTAATTTGGTTTATGGTTCCCTGCATTTCTAGGATTACTGTTTGTGTTTTTTTAAATCTCTATCTCCTGGTAAAGCTCATTCTTTGCAGTTTGAATTTGTTTGTTTAATTCGTTTTCAAAATATACTTTCATTGCTTGGACTTGCTGTCTCATGTCTTCTCTAATATTCTGTTCAATCTGATTAGGTATGCCTTGAATTCTTTCCCTGTCCATGTTTTTGATGCTTCTATGTCCTTCTGTAGATTTAAGTTGTCCTGCATTGTTTGTAATCCTTTTTTCCCTTGTTTTTTCATGTTCACGTTACTTTCTAGCTCTGTTTGACTGCTGTGTAACTGCTTTCTCCTATAAATTTGTTTTGGTTTTGTATATCTCTGTTGTCTCTCCTTTGTGGTGGGAGATTATGCCTAGAAATGTTGGGCTTTATTGTACTTTAAAGCTGATTCATTCAATTCATAAAAGGCCTCCGGGTTCTGTATGCATATAATGATGTGTTGTTTGTTCTTAGGACTTTATGTTTAGGTTAGGTGCTATGATGGTATGGAGGTTAGTATGTCTTGGCTACTTTAGAAGATTGCTCTACTGAAGGGGGATACTAACAGGCAATTGGATCAGGGTGTTGGTAGTAGCTAGGTATTTAGGAGCCCTATAGACAGCCTCGAAACATTCACCTATTTGCATTTTGACAATTGCACGTAATGAAAGACATAATGCTTGGGATGAAAGTTGGGGGGTAGGGGAAGGAAGGTGCTCTTAAAAAGAAAGAAGGAGAGAGAGATAGATAAATTAGAGGAGAATGAAAAGAACAATAAAACTTGAAACGGGAAAGAAAGAAAGAAGGAAATGGGGAGAAAGGAACAGAAAGAGAAGAAAAAAACATATAAGTCTTAGAGATCCATTTTCTTCTCTTCCAGTAGGCGGAGCTGTGCCCTCCGAGCCAAGCTTTTGCCCTCTACATGCCGATAGCAATCCCTGTAAGGTGGCTCCTGGGAGTCTCTCAATCTTGTCAGTCCAGAGCCGTTTCACTTCTCCGGCCCCTCCCCGCCTTCCTCCTGTCAGCTGGCCAGCCAGAAGCGGTTCTCCGAAGTGGTTCCAAACCGGAAGCGGTTCTCCAAAGATCTAGTTACACTTGCAGCCCCACCGTGCGTCCCATTTAAGCCCCAGTGCTGTGGTAAACTGGCGGCTAAGACCTTGGGAGTCGCCCCTGGTGATATGGGGGGTTGGGGGTCGGGAATCCCCTCTGCTTCCCTACAGACATGCCCCGGGAGAGATCCCTGAGGTTTCCTGACTGCTTGTATCTGGATGGGGTGGGAGTCACACACCTGCTAAAGTGGATTCCGCTGGGAAGGAATTCTGTCGACCAAACTCCGATGACGTCACCTCTCTGCTATGGCGGGCCCCAGGCTCCTTGCTGGAGTGTCCGAAGGGAGGGGTGGGACTGGTCCATCCCCGGTTGGCCTCAGCTCCCGGCTCGCTATTTCATGAAGGCTTGGCTAAAGACCTCTTCCTGCCAAGCTGCGTCTCGGAGGCTAGCCACCCAGTCAACGGTGGCTGCGGGTGGGCGGACGGCTGGCCAAGGCGCAGCACGCAGACAGCGGCTGGCGGGTCTGGACCAATGTATCTGGTGTCGGGAATTCACTCGTCTGGGGCAGACTGTCACTTCCAAAAATCCTAGTAACTCCCGGCCGGTCTCTCTTCAGTGGAATTTTGCTAGGAGATTCTCCGCAGGTAGAATCTAAGCATATCTATGCGTCTCTCTGACCCCATGGCTGAGGGGGTACTGAAAGCGCTGCCTCTCCGCCCACCACCATGTTGATCCCCTAAGGGTAGAGATTTACCTAGCATGCATGAAGCCCTGGGTTCAGTTTCCAGCGATCCTCCTGAGACTCAGCCTTCCTGGTTGCTGGGTCTATACAGGCATGTGCCACCATGCCCTGCTCTCTTTCCTTTGGAGAGCATTTCACCCAGAAAAGAGAGGATAAAACACAGAGCTCCCCAAAAGTCCACTATTGCTCAAGTCTGAATTAGAATGTAATGTCTCCTCCAATTCTAAATCCTCTCTGTGAAGTGTATCCCTACCTGAGTCCTCTTAGCTCTTAAGATTTAATGAAGCCATGGTGTCATCCCTGCTCCACAGTAGAAGGACTTCAGACTTCAAAGGTCAGCAGGGTCTAAGGAGCTGAGGAGGAGCGCACAGCACTGTGGAGAACTCAGAGATCTCCATAGAGGTGTACAGGAGGTGTCATCCGAGTTTGGACAACAGCATGAGCTCCATACCCTCCAAGCTTTTCTTCCCACTCTCAACTTCTGAATTTGTTTCAAAATTCCAAATTCTCTTCTGTATCCCCGACAGCTGCGGGTGATTTGCAGGAGGGTGCGGGCGGGATTTCCGCTGCCTGGGTTATGGGCACCACCAGCACAGCCGCCACTGTCACCATTCCGGAACCGGCTTGTGCACCGCCAGGCGGAGACTACCAACATTCCACCGCGGGATTGCTGATAACATGTTTGAGAAGGAAGGCGTTTCAAGAGACAAGCTAGGGTTAATGGTGCAAGTGAGGTTGGGAATGATGCTTGAAACAGAACTCTAGTCAGGTTTTCTGAGGGCGTTTGAGATAAAGAGTGGTGTGGCTGGCCCCGGCTGCCTAGGCTTACCTAGTAGCTAAGTGTCAGGGACAGTGTTGAGTTGAAGACACTAGACCAGGGCTACAAATTATAGTTGTGGCTTTGTTTGAAGTCTGTGTATTTACTTGTGCTGATAAACCTGTCACAGGTTCTACTGTACTCCAGCACTACCTTCCTTAGGATGCCCTGATCTTTAGGCAGATACTTAGAGGAGATGTGTTTTGTTTTGTTTTGTTTTGTTTTTCCTGCAAGGGATACAGCCAACTAACTCCTGTTGGCTTGGTATACAAGGACATCAGAATGCTACTGGACCCAAATGCAATGGATCTCAATTGAAGTATGAAGTGGTAGAGGGCAACCTCCAATTCATGGCCAGTTTATTTCTGCCATTTATTCAACACATGCCCTTGCTAGACACTGTAATTTACACCTCTCCAGGCATCGTATGTACCTCTATACCTTATAAGTTTGCAGTGTGAATATTTTAATTTCACTTAACAGTTGAGGCACTTAAGTTAAAAGAGGTAAAGATACTTGCTTGAAGTATCACAATTTGCAAGGGACTGAAGTTGGGTTTTCACATAATTTATGTGATTCTAAAGGCAGTGTCCTCTCTACAACTTTGCTTGGCAGTGTTAGGCTGCAGAAATGTGCTCAAGCATGTGGTCTACACACTAGGCTTGGAACTAGGTGGCTGGAATTGAATGGATCTCATTCTATGGATCTATTACTTTTGAAGCCACATCATCACCTTGAGCGAATGCCTGATCAATCTCCCCTTGACATACCTGATTCAACTTATTCCAGTGGATCCAATGTTATATTTCTTCTTTCCTGATCCAACACGTCTAAGAATTCATTCTTTTTCTTTTTCTTTCTTTCTTTCTTTCTTTTTTTTTTTTTGAGAGAGAGAGAGAGAGAATTTTAATATTTATTTTTTTAGTTTTCGGCGGACACAACATCTTTGTTTTGTATGTGGTGCTGAGGATCGAACCCGGACCACATGCATGCCAGGCGAGCGCGCTACTGCTTGAGCCACATCCCCAACCTGAGGATTCATTCTTTGTGGACAAAAGAATGAGAATAATGATGGTGTCCACTAGCGATAGGTCTGGAATATTTGAGTGAGAAACACTATATTTTCCCTCAGTAGATAGTAGAAGACCACTGTGGAAGGAGTTGAATTTGGAATTGATTTTGGAAATGAAACTAATGGCATTTGTGGATGGATTGGATTTACTAGAGAGGGAAAGAGCAGTACTTTCCCATTTTTGTGATTTGAATATCATTTTTAAACCAATATTCAGATTCTTTTGTTTGTTGGGAGTGAAATGGGCTCTTTGCTGTTGACAAGATTATTTCTGAGTTGCAAAAATTATCCTTCCTCCCCATTTTTATAATTCCTATATTTTCATTTTGATTTTGGCCACAATTAGATAGATAGTGAGGGGATACTTTTTTCTTATATCAGTAGTGGAAACCTCAGCAAGAGGCATTAACTGTTCCAGGTATGTCAAATAGACCTATTAATTTTTCTCTTTTAGCCATATTAGTACTATTAATGATGTTCTTGTTTTGAAGCCTGGTTACTTTTTCTCTCTTGCAGTTATGACATGATACTGATAATTAACCTTCTATAGCTCTAGTAATGCTGCCACGCTGCCCTGGTATTTCCCCATTGTCCTCCAGGCATTGGAACTCCCACATTAACTCAAGATTAATGTTCACTTTCTATCTTTAGGATTGGAATCTACTTCCTACTTGCGGAAACTCTTTCCTCCAGTGACTTCCAGGTCATCATCTTTTGCTAATTCTCTTCTTATTTTCTCAGCCTCTTTTGCCTGCCCTCCTTTCAATGGTTTCTCCAGTGTTGCATCCCAGGGCCATGCCTGTTATCTTTCCCCCCTTTTCTCTCCAACATGATAAATTACAGTATCTCAAGGGTTGATACCAGCACTCTAGTGGTTTGCAATTGACATAATATTAGCACCTGCAACTTGCTGATTCACTTCCATATACCATGCACAAAATATTCCCTAGAATCTTTTCAAATAAATTCTTGATGTGGATATTAATTGTATCACAGTTTTGAAATGAGGAAACCAAGTCTCTCTAAAGTTCAGGATTTTTCTCTCTCCAGTAAGTGAATTTGAAATGAGACCTGTAATAATTATAGTTTACTGTTGACAAAAGTCCAGCATGGATATCCTTAAATATCCATTTATCAGACTTATGTATCCAATGGAGTGTCAGAGGAACATCATCTGGATGTACCCCATCATTTCAAGCTTCTTATTGCTTAGACATGAGGTGTTCCCCAAAAGCTCATGTGTGAGACAATGCAAGAAAATTCAGAGTGAAATGATGGGGTTATGAAAACCTTAACCTAATCAGTGCATTAATCCCTGATAGGGATGAACTGAGGGATAACTACAGGTAAGATAAGGTGTGGCTGGAGGAGGTGGGTCACTAGGATGTGCCTTTGGGGTTTGTATTTTGTCCCTGGAGGGTGGAGTACACTCTCTGTTTGTGTGTGTGTGTGTGTGTGTGTGTGTGTGTGTGTGTGTTTCTGCTTTCTTTCTAATGGTCATGTCCTGAACTGCTTTCCTCCACCACATTCTTCCTTCATGATGTTCTGCCACATCTTGGACCCAGAGCAATGGAGTCAACCATCTGTGGATGGATATCTCTGAAATCATGAGCCCAAAAATAAACTTTTCCTCCTCTAAAAGTGTTCTCATCAGGTTTTCTTGTTGCAGCAGCAAAAAAGCCAACTAAAGCAAAGTTTAATACACATAAATCCACATTAGTATTATCAATCTCACCAACCATTTCATCACTCCAACTCCCAATCCCACCCAAGATATACAACTCAACAAAACATACCTACTCTGATAGTTACTCTTTAAAAGGTAATACTCTTTGCAAAAGTTTCCAAATCTAGAAGCATCTCTCGACATTCCATTTCCTATATTGTCCATATCTGGTTGTTCACCAAGCCCTCAAGGATTGGGGCCAGAGGTGTTTCTCTATCACTGTGGCTCCTGGCATCACTTCCCGCCTCCTTCCTGACCTCCTGCCACTGTTCCTTCCATATTTCATTTGACTTTCCACACTGCTGACAGGATCATCTTCTGATCCTTCCAGTTTGTTTTAAAACCTCTTGACTCTATTTTGCCCACAGGATATATTTCAATATCTTCCATATGCCACCCTTAACAATTGGCCCAGCTGGTCTTATTTTTCAGACGGACGTGGATGCTATTGAGATGCAGAAAATAAAAACTTATTTCAAAATTTGACAGATCATTTTGACTTTTTAATCACATATTTTTCTCAGTCTTTGGTTACTAAGAAAGAACAGTTGGGGGGTATACTTGAAATTTTATGTTTGGTAGTAAAGGGATTCCCAATATAAATATAAGGGACCAAGAAGATCAAAATTTTCATGAAATATTTTTCCTACATTTGAGAGTTCAATGATGAAAATAGTTTTCTTAGCTAAGCTTTAGAAGGCATAGATTCTCATTTCAAGGATGAACTTGAGCTATTAAATTTGGTATTTGGGGGGAGGAATGAAGGAGGATTGTATGGTAGGATACCCTAAAGCCTGTGTAGAGCAAGGAAAGATTTTATTCTTCATTTTGAATCATTTAAATGAAATAATGTTAAAGTCTTCTGGTTCTTTTAATGGGCTTTAGTAAGAGAATTAAGGCAGTTAAGAAAAAGACATCATTTAGCAACACTGTAATGCCATGCCATGAAACTCTTCCATGATGGCCTATGACAAAAAGTAGGATGAAAATGATTTTTTCATTCTAAGGAAGCCACCAGTTCAGCCAGTATCACCAGGACATCCTCTGGTCAGTCCCCATAAGAAGAATGTGTGGAGGTTACGGAGGGTGGACTGTGGGTTCAAACAGATTTGGAGGAGGTGGGTCACTAAGGATGTGATTAAAAAGTCAAAATGATTTGTCAAATCCTAGGCATACTATGTGATAAACAAATCAAAGCTCTGAGATTCTTTCTTATTCTCCAAATGAGAATAATACATATTTAAGAGTTACTGCGATGTTTCTACAAGTCAGGCTGATCAGCTTTACCATGGTGCCATGTTTTCAAATTCCTCCTCTCTGATAGTACTCAATTGGTAGGACTGGAAGCATCTGCGGAACTGGTTTAGCCCACTCAGTTTACAGATATGGAAATGCAGATGTCTCATAGGTTATTTGCATTTACATTAAAAAGGAATTTTATCACTGGGATCTGCCCTTATGCTTTTCTCCCCTCTCCAGCATTGATTTCATTCCTAGTGATGAAGGAATCAGACACTGGTCAAGTAATACTAAAATAGAATGTTGACAAATGAAGCCGATATCCCAGCCCCTACTCAATGCCAGGAGTTAGTGGGTAAAGCAAGTTCTTTTTCTGAATTTTCACTGCCTTGGCGGGAGACATGGACTTAACCTAAGGTCTCTAGGTCAGGTTAGACTGGAATAGTCTCTATAAGTGAAGCCCCAAGTGCTTTGGACCCAGAGGAAGGAGGGATGCATCCAGTGTGGGAACAAAATAGAAAGACTTTTGATGTTGACAGCAGTGTGGGTAGAGGGCTAACAGATCACCACCCATTAATTCAATACCATCCATGGAACAAGTCTGTGTCAGTTACCATGTCCTCTTAGTTCTGACTATAGGAGGAGAAATAACATAGCAGATAATGTACAGTCACGGGGGGGGGGGGGGACAGGAAGAAAGTGCAGAGAAAAACAAAAACATGGCAATCGTTGTCTCTGAAGGAGATATAAACAAAAGCAGAAACAACACTATATGTGGTGCAGCAAACCAGGCAGCCTCTGAATAGCTGGAATGGGGCTCACTTTTCTCTGCAGAGATACTTTGGTTATTCTGATCTATTTCTTTTCCAATCGCAAGACGTAGTTCAGAAGAGAGGGAAGCAGAAAAGGGAAGGGAAAGAAGCTAGGCAAGGGTAACATTTTAGAGGTAGTTCCAGCCGTAGCCTGATCTCACAGGAAGTTCTGGAACATAAATTGTACCCAACTTTGTACTTCCTTGAAGAAAAGGAGCAGAGCTTTCCTACTCTCACTTTACTCATTCATTGTAAGAAATATAAACTTCCAGTCACTTCCAGGACACTTCCTGGAGGTGAAATGACTTCAGGGTCCAAGGTCAGTTCTCTGAAGAAGATCACAAGTAAAGCAGTTAGCAGGAAAATCTTGCAAAAGCTGGAGGATTAGAGCACAGAGCTGCCAGAAGGCATCCAAGGGGGATTTTAATGGGGCGCTAACAGTTTCATACAATACATAAGTGGTTATTATTGCTATTTCTAGGTCTGCTTTAGTTGGTAGTGGTCTGAGGGAATCCATTAGGGAAGCCCATTATATAAAGTTTCTGCTTCAAGGATTTAAAAGCAATCTTTATTGCTAATAATACTTGCCAAATGTCAAGAACCGTGAAGTGTCTGAGGTTTTTCCCCTACTTGCAAACTAACAAGTTAGCCTGACAGTTTTATGAATGTTGACAGATTATATGAGACCCTTGAGTCAGAGACAAAGGATTTTATTATAGTAATAGCAGTAGCGAGAGTATTTTCTTGCAATGGTTCTGAGACTCTAATTCCCACAGGGCAATGCAAAGAGAACTAGGTGACTTCTGCTTATGCACTGAGCAGATGGGTTCAAAGAAGAACCTTGGCATTATAGAACCTGAATCTTTTATGGTGAGCAGTAAACAAAATTTCCCTTTGCTCTAGAGAGAAATATTATCTTTATCTTCCAAGACTATTCCTTTACAACCATTCTTGAAAAGATAGTTTGGTACAATCAGTTCCTCTACTCACAAGACATGCAGAAACACCAAAGACCTATGGAGAATTGTCTCCCAGCAAGTAGATGAAGAAACAGGGAGCTCTTTGGCAGCTAAACATGCTTTGTTGAGTATTGTCTGAATAATGGTACTGAGGCCCTTGGTGTTGTTGCATAAGGCTAAGCTGAGTCAGGCTTGGCCAGAAATTGGGAAAGAGAATAGGGTTTTTAGTTGGTATAATGACACCAGCTGGCTGGTAACTAAAAAACCACACAAACATAGAAATACCTTTCTTGGTGGTCAGGGATGGCTCTGAGACTTCAGATGTCAGCTCCCATGCTGGAAGGCAAGAGGAGCATGGGAGGCAAGAGGCAAGAGAAGGAGTATACCCCGAAACCCTGTTTTTATTTAGGGGAAAGATATTTGATAGAAAATTCCACCCAAATAAGGGAAGAGATTGTGTTACAGCTAACAGGGGGGTGTAGCCTAGTCCCATTTGGTGACATCCACTCCCAGAGCTGCACTTCCTTGCCCAGTGAAGATGAGGTCCACCTGCCTCGCACTGTATGTGATGCCAGTTCCAGACCCCATTACTCAAGGTTAAGAGCGTGTGCTCAGCTCCTATTCAGGGTGGTCCCTGACAGTGTAAGACTGCCATGAGACCCCCTCTTACCTGCATATGTTTTTGTTTGTTTGTTTTGTTTTATAAGACTCCTTAGGGTAGAGAAATGAGAAGTGGATTGGTCATCTTTAACAAACCTCAGAATTTATGCATCTCTGTGTCCTGGAGTTTTTCATTAGGAGCCTGTCAATCCTTTGATAACCCATAATTTCTAAGAGAGTAGCAGGCCAAAAACATTCTCATCATTGATTCTTAATATTTAATATTTTAAAAGGCTTTTAATTCATATGTAGCTATTATTTTATTTTATGATTTTAAAATCCAAAGTACCTTCCTCTTCCAAATCTTTGTTTCAACTCTGATTTTTTACTGTCTTACCTACTACAACTTGCTCAATATTTTGGATTCTGTTTCTTTCTAATTCTCTATACTCTCTGTTAACTTGCCTGTGTGGCTTTACTTCCTTTGTCAACTTTACCACCTCTGGCCCATAATTTCAATATTTCTCCTTCTAAAACCTTATTTTTCTTGCCCTTTCATCTTTCCATATATGTGTAACTATCTCTAGCCTTGGATCCACCATCTTCTTTCTTCATGTCTCTGTAAGACTCCCAGTTGTTTTAGAGAAATATCTTTTTTGATTCATATCATTTTTTTTGTTTGTCTTTAACTTTGCCCAACTTGATCATTTTTAGCAATCCTTGTAAACTTATTGGCCTTTGTGGTTTTTCTTTAATTACCATTTCATGATATAATGACATTACCTCTTTTGTTTTTCATATCTGTAAACTAAGAAAGATTTAAGGCTATACCTTAAACATGTATGAAGTATTTGGGAGCATGATAATTTTAGCAATAGGTAATAAGTAAAAAGAAAAAATTACATTAATATCAAAAGAACAACTTGATTTAATTTGAAATTATCATGTTTTAGAATATGTCTGTTATTCAGTTTATCAAGAAACAGTCTCAGAGAAATGACTTGTCCAGTGTCTTATAGTTACCCAGAGTCTTCCTAGGATTTGAGCCCAAATCCTTTTGAATTCAGTCCTCTCTTTCTAGTTACCACAAGATGCTGCCTAAAAAGCCAGTGGATTTACTAAGGTGAAAAACTGTTTCTATCTTTCCTTTTTATGTGATTGTACCTTAAATTTTACTGTATTACAATTGGGATGCCTTTACTTTCAAAGAAGTAACCTACCAAAGAACCCAGTTTGTTTTAATTGAATAAAAAATGAAGTATAATATCTTCTCTATTTATACAAGTCCTGGGAGAATTTCCTTTCCACCACTCAGCCTCATTCACACTGTATACACACATTCTCACTCTAACATAAAACTAAACACATTCCAGCCAAATATACCATTATTTTTAAAGTTCTATATGCTTTCAATAACATTGCCTTAAAAAGTAACTTAACATGAATAAGTACTGAAGGACTTTAAAGTAAGGGCATGATGCTAAGTGATATAAAGTAGTCACAGAAGAACAAATACTACATGATTTCACTATTGGAAGTATTTAAAATATTTAACATAGAAGCAAAGAACAGAATAGTGGTTGCCATGGGCTGGGGGTTGGAGGGAAATGAGGAATTGCTAATTAATGGATATAAAATTACAGTAATACAAAATGGATAAGTTCTAGATATTTGCTATACAACATTATCCCTATAAACAACAACACTGTAGTGTAAACTTAAAACCTGATAAAGGGCAGATCTCTGTTAAATATTCTTACTACAATTAAAAATTGTTATTATACTATATAGTATATGATTTGCTTCCAAGTTTTATAGTATGAGAATCTTTTTTTTAATTTTCAGAAAGTTGCAATTTTACATGCTAAAAGTTATACTTTTTTGTATCCCTTTGATTGAAAAATATTTGAATAAAATCAGTATGCATTCATTAAAACTTTGAAATGCATCTATATTTTCTTTATCATACGGCATCTTTATCTGTTTGAAAAATATTCACTCAAGTGTGAAAAATAGCTAACTATAAGGAGCCTGGACCAATTATTACAGGCTTTGGGAGACATGCCAGGAAGATTAAAATTTATTTTGTAGGAAAGATGAAGTCAGAAGAGGGTTTAAAGCAAAGTGACAGAATTTGATTGATTATATTTTCTGAAAAATAATTTTGGCAGCAATGTGGAGAGCCAAATAACATATGGAGAGTCCTGTAGCAGTAGGTCAGTTAGGAGGTAGATGATGTGAGGAGCCACAGTGATATAGAGACACCTCTAACCCCAGCTAGATGGGGCATGGCCAAGGATGTCTCCATATTTGAAGAGTATGTTGGAAGACAGTACTATGAGTAGAATAAGAAATATCAGAGGAAGCAATATTTCATTGATTGATTTGTTTTGGTGGGGAAGGAAATTGGAGTATGGGCAGATACAAATAATATTGAGTTAGATTTTATATATATATATATATATATATATATATATATATATATATATATTGTGTTAGTCAGCACTTATTTCATCACTGTGATAAAAATACCCGAAGGGGGAAAATATCTAAAAGAATGAAGATTTGCTTTAGCTTCCAGTTTCAAAAGTTTCAATCCATGGTCACTTGGCTTTGTTGTTGCTGAACCTGTGTTGAGACAGAATATCATGGTGGGGAACCCTGGCAGAAAAAACTGCACAATCCGTGGTGGCTGGGGAAGAGAGTGGGAAGGGAACATCCAGGGACAAGATATACCCTTCAAGGACAGAACTTATTTCTTCCATATAGGTCACAGGATCTATCATTTCCATCACCTCCCAATAGTCTATTCAATTATGAACGTATTAGTGGATCAATCCATTGGTAAGATCAGAGTCTTCATGGTCCAATCATTTCCCAAAAGCCCTACCTACCTCTGAACTTTGATGTAAATCTTCAACACATAAGGCATTGGGGGACATTTCATATTCAACCATAAACATATATATATACATGAATTTTATATATACATATATTCATTACATATTGTTAGGGTTTGGATATGAAGCATCCTCTGAAAAGCTCATGTGTTAGAAACATGATATCTAATGCACCAATATTCAGAGGTGAAATGATTATATATTATTAAAGCTGTAACATCATTGGTGGATTAATCCATTTAATGGATTAATAATTTGAATAGATTACTTTGTGGAAACTATAGGTAGGTACGGTGTGACTGGAGGAAGTAGGTCACTGGGGGCATGCCTTTAGGGAGTAGTATATTTTGTTCTTGGCTGTTCATCCCCCCTTCCACTAGTCTCTCTGCTTTCCAGCTGCCATGAGCTGAACTGCTCTTCTACCATGATGTTCTGCCTCACTTTAGACCCAAAGCAATGGAGTCAGCCAAGCACAAACTGAACTTCTGAAACCACGAGCCAAAATAAACTTTTCCTCTCCTAAGTTGTTCTCATCATGTATTTTTGTCACAGTGATGAAAAGCTGACTAAGATACATATACATTCAATATATAAAGATTGAAGTATGATTTACATCCAGATGATGTCCATTAAGCTGCTATATATGTGGGTCTAAAACTGATGCAGTATGAGTAAGAGCTTCAGATAGCCCTGGACCATCTCCCCAGTGATATAAGCAGAGACTAAGGAGGAACTTAGTGCAAGTGTTTGCTCTTCACTTCTCTTGGGAGAGGAGCAAATTTATTTAGAGTATGTGTGTTCATCTTGACCCCTTGCTGAAAGAGTTGAGATTTCTGAAAATTTTGTGTGTTATTCCAAATACATCTTTACTCCAGCTGATAAAACTTAAAGGTCTGTAGAGTGTGTGTGTGTGTGTGTATGTGTGTGTGTGTGTGTGTGTGTTTGATTTCTCTTAGGAACAGAGACTGAGACAAGCATTCTTTGAAAACAGTTCCTTTGGGAATTTCAGAAAACACTGATATAAATTGGAGAAGTAAAATAGGGAAGGGAAGGCAAATAAAAAGAGGAAATATTAGAACAAGCAATCATAGTGAAAGGCTAGAGCTTAATCCCATGAGGACTTCTGGGAAAAGACGCAAAATGCCAAGGGGTTAGGCAGCTCAGGTATTTATAAGCTAATTCCCAAGAGTTACTGAGGTCATTCCTTGGGGTGCTAATTCCCTTGCACTTTTCACCTGTCAGAAGCGTAGATAGACACATTGTGCTTCTGGCAAAAATACTCCAGGCAATAGGGATAGATACAGGCAAGTGGAAATCACATAAAGTCCACTAAAAGGTCTGAAGGATATGGAAGGAATACTGAGTCTCCTCTCCCAGTCCAAGGGAAATGACTGTATGCATTGGCAACAAGAAGATGCCCGTAGGCCTCTAAGAGATTATCTATTAAAATCAACAGGAAACATATCAACAGGAAAAATATATCTTAATTGAGCAGGAAGGGAAAAAAAATCACTGTAGCCCATATACTCAAGCTAATGTGTTCAAAGGAAGCTGGAATTGTCATCAGGAAAAAACAAACCTGGAAAAAATATGTTGGAGCTGCATGGCTGTAGACCCTGAGTGCTCTTATTAGCAAACTAATTAGTTTTCCAGCACCTTCCATAATATCAGTGTGTTAGCAAGGTTTTCATCATTGTTACAAATTCCTGAGATCATCAACTTGAAAAGAGGAAAGGTTTATTTTGGCTTACAACTTCAGAGTTTCAGTCTGAGGTGGGTTGGTCTTGTTACTTTTGTGCCTCTGATGGTGGTTGGGGGGTGCAGCACATTCATGGCAGGCACACATGGCATACCTGTTCATCTTATGGCCAGGAAGTCAGAGAAAGGAAAAAGACCACAGTCCCATAATCCCCTTTGAAGGCATACCTCCAATGACCTAAAACCTCCCACTCGATCCTGTTTCTTAAAGTTTCTACCACCTCGCAAGCTGAGGACTAAGCTTTGGACATATGGCCTTTGTGGAGGTGGGGTCATTCCAGATCCAAATTATAGCATTCTGTCCTGGCCCCCAAAGGCTCTCGTCCATCTCATAATGCAAAATGAATTTTGTCCCTCCCTAAGAATTCTGAAGTCTTAACGGATCCAGCATTGCTCAAAAGTCCAAGTCTGAAGTCTCCTCTAAGACTCAAGGAAAACTCAGTCTTTATGAAAAATCAAAAGGAAATTACATACTACCAAGATAAAATGAATAGACATTCTCATTCTAAAGAGAGAAATAAGAAAATAAGGAAGGATTGGATCAAAGTGAGACTGAAACCCAGCAGGGCAAATGTCAGATCTTAGTGTCGGCATCTGGGATACACTGTGGCGGGAGGTTGGCTGCCAGTGGTTGAGGCAGTGCTGCAGAGCACAGTGGCCTCTCTTGGACAGGTTTTGCTTGCTGCCTGCAGTTTCCCTTGGCAGGCATTGCACTTGCTTGGCATCTCTATCTTCCTGGGCTCTCCACTGCAGCTTTGGCTTCACTTTCACAGCTCCACATATCACCCCGTCAAGGCTGGTTGGAGAGACTAACCCTGCCACACTCTGCCTGGCCTCTTAGGCTTTCCTTTGAAATCTTGGTGAAAATTTCGTGACCACATAACTCTTACAATTAGTATTTTAAATGAGTTGAGGATAAACTTTTTTGTAAATGGGCATATAATATTTTAGACTCTGTAGACCATGCAGTCTCTGCTATAACTATTCAACTATTCCACTGTCACATAAAATAGGCATGCCTGTGTCCAATAAAACTTTATTTATAAATGCTAACATTTGAAATTCAGGGTTTTATTTGTAATAAAATAATAACTTTCTTTTGTTATTTTTTTAGCCATTTAAAAGTGTAAAATCTCTTCTTAATTTGTTGACCATACCAAAAGAAATACAGGCAATATTCAGATATGACTCACGAGCCACAGTTTGCTGACCCCTGCTGCAGAAATGAAAGGAGATGGATACCTCCATCTGTGACAACCCTTGGTCACTTGAATGCCCTTATCATTCTATGACCTTGCCAGAGCTCAGCAAATGCTGTTCTTCACATACTGTGTCATTGACCTGCAGACACATTGATGATGGCACTTTCTTAACCTCATCAGCAGTTTCATTGTCATCATTGTTGTCATTTTCCATTTTTGACATAGGTTTTATGACTTCTTGTTAAGTCCTCTTTTATGTGATATATTCATAGACAGTAACATTCACTCCTTTAACGTGTACAATTGCCATCTAATTCCAAGACAGTTTTCATCACCCCAAGCAGAAACTCCTGTACCATTAGCAATCACTTCCCATTCTCCTCTTTCCCACCTTCTGGGAAACCTCCTTTTTGTTTCTATGGATTTGCCTGTTCTAAACAATTTATAAAACTATAATCATATAATATGTAGCCTTTGATGCCTGGCTTCTTCCTCGTAGCATAATGTTTTCAATGTTTGTCTATGCTACAGCATGAATCTGTACTTCATTCATTTTTTATAATACAATAGTATTCCATTATATGTATATGCCACATTTTATTTATCCATGTATTGATTGATAAACATTCGGCTGTTTTCACTTTCTTTTGGCTACTATGGGTAATGCAGTTATAAACATTCATGTACAAGCTTTTGTGTAGATATGTTTTTAGTTCTCATGGATTACATCCAGGACTGGAAGTGCTGGATCAGATAGCATCTATGTTTAGCTTTTTGAGAAACTACTACATCGATAGGTTTTAAATCCACTATGTCATGACTGCCACCTAGCTGACAATGATTATAAAACACAGTCAATTGTAAGAAGCATTCTGATTTTGAGGAGGTTAAAATTGGAAGGAAACAAGGTGTGTTTTAGTATTTCTACCACAGAATAGAAGAATTAGACTTTTATTGTACATTTACAATTGAGGGAAAAAGCAATAATTGCTCTTGTGGGTGCTAGCATCCTGTCCCACAAGTCAGATGATATTTCTTATTTTAAAGTAAAATATTGGAATTCCAATTTACATCTCAGAATAAGTCTGATCACCATGAATCTACTCTAGCTCCTGAAAAGATATAATTTTTTGGATGCAAAAGCAAAAATCCGAATTTTAGATCCTCACGTCTTCAAAAAATAACATATTTCCTGAGGCTGTGTTGGCTTGCCACCTGTCATCCAAGTCTAGACTTCACCTCTATACCCATCTGTACTCTTTAAACTGTTTTTAAATTTGAGAGGTAAAGGGGTAACAATGAGGAGGAGACATATGGAGACTTCTTTTTGTAAAATTTCGAAGGTGAAGGCAGATAGAGACACAAGCACTTTCATCTCTAAATTGGCTAGATGACAATGGACCTTGGAGGGTAAAACATGGAGAATGGGTAGAGAATGGATTAGGTAGTCACCAGCATTAATGTAAGAGACTGGTCTGGATGGGTATTTTAGTCTATTCATGCTGCTATAACTAAATGTCTGAGATTATTACCCATAGTTCTGAAGCTGGGAAGTCCAAGATCAAGATGCTGAAAAACCAGCCCCTACCTCAGAGCAAAGCCTGTCCAAGGAAGGGGGCATGACCCTTGTCCTTGGAAAGACCCACAGAGCACTCCTAGGCACATACCCTGCTGAGTTGCTTATCTACAAATAACAGGAGAGATCTGCTGTGCCAGATGTCTCTGACTCAGTCAGGCTAGGTAGGGATCCATAGCAACCCCCTAGTAGCCACCAATCAGCATGAGACAGGGAAATACCTGGGATGCCAGATGACCCTCTCAGTAGTTTATGGTGATTGATAACGTGTTGGGAAACCCTGTAGTTCAGCAGGAACACCCCTCATGGCTTAAACCAATCAGTTCAAAGGAATCCCCCTCTTTTACTAACCAATCACCCTTACCCAACTTGTTCCCGCCAGTGAATGTGATAATCATGTTTTAGAGTTGTTTTATGATTTTCCCGTGGTGTGTGATGATTTGCTAAGAGATGCTATGATGTTTGTGGGGGTCCCTGCCTTCTCCAAAGAATGTATAAAACTGCTGCAAACCCTGGGCTCTGGGCCTCTCAGCATCACCAGTTGCTGTGTGCATGTGAAGGACCGAGCTAGCTCGCAATAAACACCTCTTTGCTGCTTACATTGATCTTGGTCTCTGGTAGTCTTTTGGGGGTTCTGAATTGGAGCATAACAATGCCAACAGATTTGGTGTCTGGTGAGGACTGCTTTTCAGCTGCCAAGATGGTGCTTTGTTGCTGTGTCCTTATAGAAGAACAGAAGGGCAAAATGGGAAGAGTGCTGGATCCTTACATAGCAGAAGAGATGGATAGGCCAGGCAGCTCTCTGAAGCCTCTTTTATAAAGGCATTAATCCCAATCATGAGCATGGAGCCCCTCATATCCTAATCATCGCCCAGAGGCCCTACTCCTCAATGCCATCACCTTGGGGTTTAAGCTGCAACATGTGAATTTTGGAGGGGCACATGCATCAGACCACAGCAGAGGGGGTTCAATGTTTTCTTCTCTGAAGTCAATGGAGCCAGAGTAGCTGAGCCAGTGACATTTGGTTTTTGGAGGAATAACCATAGGGAATCTGCAGATATACCTTGCATGGAGTATTGTGTGTGCTTGGAAAAGGGAGGATAGTTAAAGCTTATTTTAATTATTCTCTAAAACTGGAATAAACATCAGGGCTGAATAATAAAGACTAAGTGATTATTTAAATCATAAGGATAGAAAATAATTTTCATGCTCAGGGTTGTCGTTATTAGTTTCTGAAGACAGAGTTTGAGAAATTCTGGGTTGAGTGTGCCTAAGTGTTTGCTGAACAGATTTGGTGTCTGGTTGAGGACTGCTTTTCAGCCACCAAGATGGTGCCTTGTTGAGGTACCATCCATTGGGTTCCAGCGATATTAAGTTCGGTCAGTATTGGGGCAACAGAATCCTGGATGATGCCTGGGAATATTCTTATGTGGAATATAGTTACTCCAGATAATTACATTCTGAAAATGTTTTTCTTAGATTCAATGCAGCAGGGGCAATTTGGAATTATTCCAATTATTATGGCCACATAACAAACCTCCCTAAAACTTAGTTTTACGTGTATTTTCCTCACATAGTCATTGTATTCAGTGTTTGTTTCAGCTCTGCCTGGTGTCAGCTGAGGGAATTTGAAGATTGGGGGCTGAAACGATCTGAAGGTTCTCTTGCTCATATGTCTGACAGGTGATCCTAGGAAGACTCAGACATCTGGAGTTAATAGCTGGGACTCCTTGGACAGGTCTTTTTATTTTTACATGAAGTCTTTCCAGCATGGCAGTTTCAGAGCAGTGAGGCTTCTAGTACATCAGCACTTAGGGACTATGTCCTAAGAAATACAGCCAACCAGATGGGACCCAATCACCTTGTTATGATTTAGCTTCGAAATCCAAGCGTGTCACTGCCTCAGGGTCTTAGTTGATGCAATTACAATGATCTAAAAGAATGGCAATGTCACAGTGTAAGAAGAGCAGTTAGGATAGCTGTGACCATCTTTGGAAAACTACTCTCACAGGCCAACCTTTGGTCACAACAATTATATCATATGCAAAATACCATTTTTTTTCCCCTCAAGACTCTCAGTTATCAGCTCTTTATGACATCAGATCAAAGTCCAGGATCTTGTCATGTAAATCTGGTCCTGGTGAAGAGGAGGATGCATATAGTTCCTTGTGTTCAGCAACTTAAGTACAATTTCTCTTGGTCTGAAAGTTCTGAGACTAAAAGACAAGTTCTATGCTTCCCAAACATCCAACACACAATAACAGATTTAGGATCACTACTAAAATGAAAGGGAAAATGGGAAGCACACAGGAGTCACTGTTCAAAGCAACTTTGAAATAAGGTCAGGTACATTTTATTCTATCAGTTTCTTGATTAGAAATCAGCTTTACAGTCTATAATTAATTTTTCTTAGTTCCCTTTTCTGAATTCTTTGCTTTAGCACTAGAGTCATCAATGGTTTTCATGATAGAGAATGAAAAATTGGTTTCAGCAGTCAATTTTCTCAGCTTCCTTCCTACCTATAGTTGTTTGGGAAGTGAAAGCCCTCATTTGATTTTGTGCTGTTTCTATTCCTTTTAACTTAAACTGAATATTTCTCCCATATAATTCTCTTAAAAACTGTGTAGGTCTTCTCTGAAATTTATTAAGTTTTACTCCATTATGTAAAAGTCACACTCACAGATCTCATTGGCATAAGACTTTCTTTGCCCTGGGTTGGTGATAGGAAGATTCAAATAGCTGGGGGCTGGCCCAGTTGGGCTTCCTGAGCACCTTTTCCTATTTCTATGAGGCTTTACAATGTGGCCTCTCATTAAAGCACCTTCAGGATAATCATCCTTCTTATATATCAGCTTAGAGTTCCCAAGATACAATCCTAGGAGATAGAACCTGAAAGACTCCTTATGACCTTCTATGATCTAGACTTAAAAGTGACATTGCATTACTTCTGCCATGTGCTGTTGTTGACGCAGGTATAAAGGTCTGCCGGTGTAATGCCAGATTCTGAGACCCCAATAGACCTCCAGGAGCCGAATCCAATGCAATCATACAAGAGTCTTTATTGCAAGCTCGAGCCTAGACTCACAAATGTTTCCAACGCAGTGGTCCCGAGGAGTGAGTCCTGACCCTTAGTTCAGTGAGAATTTATAGTTTTTGGGGGGATACTCTATGTGTCACAACATCACACAGCAAATCATTTCATACCGTGGGAAAATCAAAGAACAATTCTTAATATTGATTATTAGCACATTAACTGGCAGGAACAAGTTGGGTAAGGGTGACTGGTGAGTTCAGAGGTGGATACATTTGAACTGATTGGTTTAGGCCATGAGGGGTTCCAAGAGTGTATATGCTAAACTGGCCTAATCACATTATCAGTCACCAAAATTACTGGGAGGGTGACCTGGAATTTCAGATTTTCCCTGTCTCATGCTGATTGGTGGTTGCTAGGGGGTTGCTATGGGTCCTCACCTAGCTTAACTGAGTCAGGGACACCTGGCACTCTACTGTTATTTACAGACAAACAACTCAGCAGGGTGGCTATGTGCCTAGGAGCTCTGTGGGTTTTTCCAAGGACAAGGGTTACGCCCCCTCCCTCTGGACAGGCCTTGAGGTAGAAGCTGGTTTCTCAAAAATGGAGTCATATCAGTTTCTCACCTGATCAATGGGTATAGCTATTTTTTGGAAATCCTATCTTGTGTATTGCTTCCAGTTGTCATTTCTCAGCTCCTAATTCACCTCCTGCTGCCAGTCTTTCCCCAAACCATTGGTCCTCCTCTTTAATTTCAGTTATTTTTTGGGAAAAAAAAAAAAGATCCTATTATTCTACTTAAAAACCTTTTTTTAAAATCACTCAAGCTTCTTTACTATTGTCCCACTTGTCCCCATGCATATGATTATTTTTCAGGGAAATATAAGCATTATAATGAAGGAAATTAAAATTTGTTTAGAGGTTTTTACTTCATGGCTGCTTTTCATGATCTATCTCTTCAATCAATGACTTACAGAAAGTACAATTTATGATGCTAGAAATCTCTTGATTAAGAAGATTTCTCATATTTGAAGATGTATATCAACCAATCAAATCTTTTTATAAATACCCTCTTTTGGTTTCAGAGCTTGGATCCTGAAGCCAGAGGCATATTCTTTTGAGTAATTTGGGTTTGTGTGGAAATGTACCGTTGGTGTTAGCTTAACTGTCTTTATTTAATAGGAATTAATTGCATTCTTGTTTTTTTAATATTTATTTTTTAGTTTTAGGTGGACACAATGTCTTTATTTTATTTTTATGTGGTGCTGAGGATCGAACACAGTGCCTCATGCATGCTAGGAGAGAACTCTACCACTGAACCACAACCTCATCCCCCTAATTGCATTCTTTTTAAAATATTTTTTTAGTTTTACACAGACATAATATCTTTGCTTATTTTTATGTAGAGGTGAGGTGCCTCACATGTGTAAGGCAAGCGCTCTGCCACAGAGCCACAACCCCAGCCCCCAATTGCATTCTATTTTTTTTTAAGAGAGAGAGAGAGAGAGAGAGAGAGAGAGAGAGAGAGAGAATTTTTTAAAATATGTATTTTTCAGTTTTTGGTGGACACAACATCTTTATTGTTATTTTATGTGGTGTTAAGGATCAAACCCAGCGCCCCGTGCATGCCAGGCAAGCACATTATCGCTTGAGCCACATCCCCAGCCCCCCAATTGCATTCTTAATAGCTCAATTCAAAGAATTTTTAAATATTTCTAGCACTTATCACTAGCTCTAAAATGTGAAGGGACAGGAGTCATGAAAGCATATTTAGTGATAATTTCATATTATTAATTCATTACAGTTTATTCTTCCATTATGTCCTGTAGCAAAAAGAGGATGAAACAGGGTTATATCTCAGCAAAGCCACCTACACAAGTCAGTCTTGCAGTACGTGGACAATATGGTGGGTTTTTGGATTTGGACAGTTTGAGTTCAAAAGCTGGATAATCATTCTGACCTTGAACAAGTTGCATCTTATCCAAGTCCTGCCATACCACCAAGGAAAAGAAGAATAAAATACTTTAAAAACATATTGTCAAGTTTAAATAAATTTGATCTTTAAAGATGAGCAAATAGTATTTTCTCTACTTTAGAGTGCCATGCTTCACCAACTTATATCTGTTTAGTGCTTAAAATTCTAGGGCTAAAGAAATCTTAAACTATATTAAGTAGCACAATTTGGCAGGTTAAAGCTTCAGGAGGGAATGCAAGTTGTTTATGGTCACATCCTATGTGACCCCGTGACTGGGGCTTGAGCCCAGAGACTTACCTGACCTGCCAGCTCTGCTTTCTTTGTATGGATGTGGAGATTAGCCTGCAAGTACAAACTGATGAAAAATCAACATTGCATTGAATTGAATAACAACCTGAGTTTCCTTAGTGCTGGTGAATGTGTTGGTATGTAAGCTGCTTCCTATCTAAAGGTGTTCCCAATCTAAGGACACCAAGACTTAAACCAACCTTTCTGCAGTTGTACTGGAATAGCAGCTGAAATAGAGACTTGTGACCAAAGAGGGAGGGTGGTATTAGTTTTGCCCGTAGACAAAGGGAGCTCATCTCTAAAGCTTCATAATTCTAGCCAGTCTTTAGAAGTCATTTGCTAGTTCAACAGATGTTTAAGATGTTAAGTCTTTACCAGGAACTGTTTTTAAATTGGTCAGAGGAAAATCAGGCAAATAATGTGCCAAATAGTTTACAACAAGGGAGAGAGATTAGATAAAGAGAGTAATTACCACCATAGGTAATAACTTCCTCATTAGCACTTTGCTCCAGTGGGGACAGATTTTTTTGTGTTTTGTTTATTGCTATATTCCTGGGCTCATGTTAAGATCTGAGTAAGTATTTGTTCAATCGATGGACTTCCTCAGAAGTGATGTGAACAAACATAAAAGGTATTGACATTTGAAGAACATTAAACTAGACACTCACTAAATACAGGGGAAAAAAAAAGGCAGCCCCCTTCCATATTCTCCATGCAAATGAGAGACATTCATCCTACATGGTTCAGAGTAGCATGTGTTTTTCTGACAGCCTGGCTCTCAGATGTAGTTTTGTGGGTTTTGTTTGTTTGTTTGTTTGTTTTCCCCCCACTTTGTTCAATATTAATTTAGAATTTTTCTCTTGCTACAAAACTTATACAAAGAAAAGAACAAATGTACATATCTTAAGTATAAATTCACTGAGATTTGGCAAAATTATTCACTTGGATAATTTAAGCTCCTACCAAAATATGAAAATTTATATCACTTCAAAAAAATTCCCTTTTGCTCTTTCTCAGCTATTGTATAAATTAGACCGGGAACTTCTCCATGAATTTGCCCCTGGATTATGTCTTCACTACAGGCTGGGAACCATTACATCAAAAACCCATTCATGCCAAATACAACTCTATGCATACCCAATTATTTTACAAAATAGCCTAAGAAAATGATTTTAAAAAAAAAAAGAATCAAAAAATGTAACACCAAAAAAAAAAACAAAAAAAACAAGTAACTCAATCAATAAATTGGCTAAGGAATTGAATGGACATTTCACAGAAGAAGAAATATGAATGGTCAAAAATATAGAAAAATGTTAAACATCTCTAGCAATTATAGAAATGCAAATCAAAATTACACTGAGATTCAGTCTCACCACAGTCAGAACAGCAATTATCAAGAATACAAGTGACAATAAATGTTGGCAAGGATGTGAGGGAAAAGGTACACTCATACATTGCTGGTGGGGCTACAAATTGGTGCAACCAATCTGGAAAGCAGTATGGAAGAGATTCCTTAGAAAACTTGAATGGGACCACCATTTGACCCTATTATCCTATTCCTCAGCATATACCCAAAGGGCTTAAAATCAGTATACTACAGTGACACAGCTACATCAATGTTTATAGCAGTTCAATTCACAATAGCTAAGCTATGGAACCAAACTAGGCACCCTACAACAGATGAATGGATAAAGAAAATGTATATATACACAATGGAATATTACTCAGCCATAAAGAAGAATGAAATTATGGCATTTGCTGGTAAATGAATGGAACTGGAGAATATCATGCTAAGTGAAATAAGCCAGTTCCCCAAAACTAAAGACAGAATGTCTCTGATATGTGGATGCTAACCCACAACAAGGGAGGGGAAAAATAGAAGTTCTTTGGACTACACAAAGAGAAATGAAGGGAAGGGAGGAGGGATGGTAATAGGAAAGACAGTAGAATAAAATGGACATATCTTTCCTATCCTCATATATAAATGACATGACCAATGTAACTCCACATCATGTACTACCACAATGATGGAATCCTAATCAGAACAAGTTATACTTATTCTATGCATATATAATATTTCAAAATATACTCTATGGTCATGTGAAAAAAAAGATGTAGTTTTAATATGGCCATTTCCATCTCTCCTTTCTCACAGTGTCTAGTTAAAGATGGATTTTTTTTCTTTTGCAACAGCAGATTTCCATACCCCTTTGTGACCCTAGTGGGGCTTTGCAGAAATTATGTAATCTACCTCCTAAAACGAAATATCCAGGTATGGGAGGCTGAGGAGAGCTGAGGGAATTCTGTGGCCTTCAAAGATTGCATAAAGTATGTATCCTGAGCATCAGTTGAACAGCTGGACATTGAGAATACTTGACCGTGGATTACAGCTGGGCAGAGTGGGTTGAGATGGAGTGTAGGGAGCACCATGTGGGTGATGCTGTTTTGGCACCTTCTTATAGCCACACCCTCTTACTCTTCCCTTGCCTTATTCCTAGTTTCCAATTGGATGTTTCCTTCTGGAAGCGAATGACTCACAACCCACAGACACATGATATTATTTTGCATATCTTACAAATAACAATCACAATAATGAAATCCACTATCTTAACAAGTTGACTGCTATTTTTCCTTGAGCTATCAATTCCTTCATTATATTTGCATAATTTTGAGATATTTGTATTCAGAACAGGGGTTAGCAGGTTTCTACCCTGGTTGGTCATCAGAATCATCAGGGGGAGCTTTAAAGATGTGGCCACACCAAACTCACACATACATCATTTCTGGGTGAGGGTTGGGTATCTGTATAGTATAGGTGACCCCTGACTTATGATTTTAAACTCTACTATGATATGAAGAGATATGCATTCAGTAGAAACTTCATTTTGAATTTTGAGTTTTGATCCTTTCCCTAGCAATACATGGTGTGATATTCTCTCTGGCAGCTGGGAGGCAGTAGTGAGTCACAGCTCCCAGTCAGCCATGTGGTCCAAACAATACTTGCTCTACAGAGTACCATGTTGCTAAGCTCTTATGTTCAGTAGGTGCATGGAATGCATTTTGATTAATGATAGTTTCAACTTGTGTTGGATTTATTGGGACACAACCCCCCACCCATGAAAATCCAGAAACGTGTATTTTTAGAAAGCTTGACAAAGACTCTTAATATGCACAGAAAGTTGAGAACCATTGAGAGTAGATTCAGTTTTATGCAGTATTTAGAATTAGAAGTTCATTTTTCTGTGCTCACATAATAGCTTAGTCCTTCAGATAATTATTAGATTAAAAATTGAAAGTGGCTAAAAAATACCCCCCCACATACACACACATCCCAAATATCAGGTATTTCTTTCTTAGTTTTACACACAGTGCTGAGAGGTAGAGTTACAGGAAGCCCTAGGTGGTAGGTGGGAAGTACGTGATTCCTCTCCACAGGCCTGGGGAGATGATTGTGCTCCTGGCAGGACCCAGGAACAAGGCCTCTAATTTGTGAATGTGGTGTGAAGCTGAAGGGCAAGAACCACCTCAGGTCTCACATTGGTATCATAGATGCCAGTTTTTTTCCAGCACACTTTAGTGCATGGCACTATGTTAAGCATCTATAATCTTCTGTTTATCTCTAATTTTCTCAACTGGAGATAGAAAGTTGATTTGCTACTTTCAGCTGACAGCAGAAATAACCAAAGCTCAATGAAGTAAAGCATTGCACAACATCACATATCTTGTAGGTTATTTATCCAGGATTTCATCATCTATTATCTGACTGTAAAGCCAGATTCTTTTGCAGATCCATAGCATGAATACACAGTCTAGGCTTCCCAAGAGAGCCCTGGTTTATTCTTCTTGTCTCATGATTTTTTTGTTTGTCTTTGTTTTTGTACTAGGAATTGAACCCAGGGCTTTGTGCATGTTAGGCAAGTGCTCTATCACTGAATTATATCCCAGGTCCCTTTTATTTTCAATTTTGATACAATACAGGGTCTTACTAAGTTTCCTAGACTGGCCTTGCACTTTTGGATCCTTCTGCCTCAGTCTCCTGAGGAGCTGAGATCTCCCGTGCCACCACGCCTGGTTTTTCTTGTGATTTTTAATAGCATTTCCTTTCATTCTTATAAGCATCACACAATAAGTTATATGGTCATCTTTTACATATTGTAATGACAGTGCCACAAAACCAAAGCTTTAATTCAAGTGCAGAGGGTGTCAAAGAGTCTAAAAGGAGCAAGAGGGAGGATGGCAGGGTGTCCTCTTAGGTGGTCCAGAAATAACTGAAAAGGCAACTGTAGATTTAAGAAGAATAGAGACCTATTAGTTAATAGGTCTGCAAACAGTAAACTGGAGGAGAGAAGGTGTTCTGTAGGGGGAGGTGGTGCTGTGATATATGCACATTCCAGAGGCAGGGTGGGGAGGAGAGCATGGTGTCTGTGTCCGGGGGAAAAACAGAACACAAGTTAGTGTCCCCTTGAAATTCATGTTCAGACTAATCCTCACTGTGGTGGAGTTAGCAGGGAGCCTTTTGGGAAGTGAGTAAGTCATGAGGGCTCCACCCTTATAAAGGGACTGAAGGAATCTGGCTTGGGGCCTTTTTTGTTCTTCTACTCTTGCCACAATAAGACACAGCCTTAACTCTTTTTCCCTCTCAGCCTTCTGTCATGTAAGGGTACAGCAAGCAAGCCCTCCCCAGACACCCACAACAGGTGCCTTCATCTTGGGCTTCCCAGTCTCTTCCCAGTTCTTCCCAGAACTAAATATGAAATAAATTTCTGTCCTTAATAAATTACTCAGCCTTCAGTATTCTATTATAGCAGCTCATACAGATGAAGAAAGTGTTAAAATATGATTTTCAAAAAAATTTTAAATTATGATTCCTATGACAGGGACAAATAATATCATTTGAATTGGGGGATTACCTTTACACCATATGAACTAGTAGGGGTCACATTCAAACAACAGCAGAATGGTTAGAACTTGGGCTTATATAACACCTTAACTACAACTTAAAGGTTGTTGTAGTATGATTTGCTGTGCAAATTCCTCTCAGTAGCATCTTTTGTATTATCTTTAGTGATAAGTTTATATCCTTTTCCTGATGTAGGAAATGGGGCCACCTGCTCAAGGGGGATTTTATGATCTGCTTTGAGGCAGATGGAGAGGGCATGCCGCAGCCCGGCTAGCTGGGCAAAATAACCGGGGGGTGACGAATAACTTGTGTACGTTGATACAGCAGGAGTGGAAGCCGTTTATTGTAGGATCTGAGCGATATTTATACATTTTACACAGCTTATCTAATTAGCATAAACTAGATACAGCAGTCAACCAATAAGGAATCTCCACACTTAATGGCTCGCTTTTGTTACTTCACAAACCACTCCCTCTGGCATTTTGCCAGGCACCATGCAGACTTGTTTAGACTCTAACAGTTCTCTGGCAAAATACCAGGTGCCATCCTGACTTGTTTACGTACCTTAACAAGGGCAGAGGGTTGTTTTTATATTTGCTTTTTCTCAGTTGCCTTCAGTTCAAAATAATATTTATGCCAAACTATCATATTTTGGGATGCCATATTTAGCTGCTCTGTACCTATGAATGTGTCAACTTACATGGTAAAAGGAACTTTATAGATGTAATTAAATTAAGGATCTTGAAATGGGGAGATGATCATGGATTATCTGGGGGCACATTATAATAGGAATGCAGATGTGTCAGAGTCAAAAAAGAGGACAGAAAGTGAGAAGCAGAGATCTGAGTAATGTGAGGAAGAGGCCATGAGCCCAGAATACAGGCAACCTCTAGAAGTCAGAAAATGCAAGGAAATAGCTTCTCTCCTAGAGCCTCAGGGGAAATAAAGCTCTGTTCATATTTGGATTCTAAACTTCTAACCTTATAAATAATATTTTGTTGTTTAAGCAAGAATGTTTCTGGTAATTTGTTATAACAACAATAGGAACCTAATACAGATCTACTGACTCTCAATTGAAGTTATTAATAGAAGGTTTACAGCTAAGACTCTCTTAATCTCTTCTTCAAAATCATCACTTCACTGTTTGCACCAATCCCAGACCTGCATCAGTATCCTTGCTCAATTCAAATCAACTCCTTCCTTCTTGCTTTGAAAGATCCACTTTAAATAAAACTTCTAATTCTTAATAAATTCCGACCTTGCTGTAAATATGGTAGAAAACACTACCAAAGCTTCCAGTAGAAGGTGGTTTTCCTTACCACAGTAAACAATACACTCAGCTTTGTCTAATCAACACATTGTGCTTGGTGAATGCCATGGTTTGGCATTGTTTACTTGTGGTTTATTGTTTAATGTGTCCCCCAAGAGCCCATTGGGATTAAAGACTTGGTCCCCACCATTGGGAGATGGCGTATTTTGTTGTAGTCATACAAAGATGACTAATTTAGTAATGTTTGGGGAACTAAATTTTGACTGTCATCTGGGTAAAGCCATCAACATTGGCTAGTTTCTTAAGGTGCTGCTTCTAGGGCTTCATAGAAGCTTTGGCTAATACTAATTCTGGCTTTCGGTTTCCTGGCCAATAGGTTTGAAATGGTACAGATTACAAATACTGTATCCTGCTAGAATATTCAAGCCCCCATTGGGTGTGAAGTTTATGCTTCTGTCCTCTCATAGAGGGCCAGAATTTGGGCAGAGGTGAATAGAGACATGTGCTCCCCGAGGACTGCGCTAGTGGCTGGGATCTAGCTTGGGGTAGAGATTGTTATCAGGATACTCAGGGTAGATAAGTAAGGTTTGAATGGTTCACATTCAATAAACCTCAAGAATTACTGGATGGCAGTTTCCCAAGGTCTTTCAATATAGAGGTCATAACCAGACATTTGGGATCTGTGAATGGGTTGACCCAGAATTTCCTGGGGAAAGTAGCTTGAAATGCTGCCTCACCACACAGCAGTCCCATTTGGGAAATTTTTTAAAAATATTTATTTTTAGTTATAGGTGGACACAATATCTTTATTTCATTTTTATGTGGTGCTGAGGATTGAACCCAGTCCCTCATGCATGCTAGGCTAGCAATGTACCTCTGAACCACAACCCCTGTCCAGGAAAATTTTTGATTGAGTCCCTAAGACAAGAAGCTTGTTTTGACTCCATTTACTTCTCTAATGTTATAATCCCAGTGACTACTGTCATCTTCCATTTTAGCACCGTTTAATTTCCTTATCACCCCCAATAGGCCTGAATTCTTCTGCTTCTCCATACTCTCCTATTCAGTCAACAGAATGGTTTCACGTGGCTCATGGTTTCCCATCTTTGCCTTCTCAATACCAAACCTCAGTTACATCATATCAACGACTCCTTCAAAAAGCCTGATTTTCTTGCCCTTTTGTGCTTCCCCCTTTGTTCCAGTCTGGAGCATCTACATGAACCTCTCTCAGGCTGTCTTCACTTCTGGCTCTGTCTGTTAGGTATTTTGTCCCTTCCTGGATTGTGCCACTAGAAGAGAGTGGTTTCTGGCCTCTGTGGGATAGTCATTCTTCCATTTATTTGCCCTTTCACTTCCTTTTTGATGTGCCTTTCTAAGTATGACAGACTTTTGCCAGTCTCATCAAGCTCCACTCCCTGAACCTGACACTCTAAGCATTAAAAAAAAAAAAAAAGGATTCCCTGACATCCAAACCCTTTTAACTTCTTTTCTATTTTTTTTTCCTCTAGGCTTACTTATCATTCTGCCCATTTCTACCCCTTTTCTCCTATGAAGTTGTCCCCTGAGAGATCAGCCCCAGGCATGAATTACAGCCAGCACCTCCTTTCTTTGTCATACTCCTTGAAGATTTTTCTTGTATTGCTCCCACCACTTCAGAATGGGAGAGACTTGATTTTCACAAGGTCCTTTCCTCTCAGCCTCTTTGACCTTAACGTCAGCATAAACTAGAATTCTGTGTACTTCCCTTTCTCGTCCTCAGCCTAGACTACAGCTTAACCCATTATCACCTTTGCCCATTTAAAGAGCACAGAAAATAAGCACCAGTTTACTAGGTAGGTGTATAAGATGACCATCAAATGATCTCATGGGAATGTGTTATTTCCTGTAGTTATCAGAATAGGCTTTGGACCGCAGCTCTTCCATTCACAAATGGAAATTTCCAAGAGTTCCAGAAGTAATTTAGGTAGAGAGATTCATGGTTACAAAAATCACAGTGGCCTGATATTAAACCAGAAACCAACATACCACTTTGAAAATCTGTAAGTATTTTATTCTGTGCACCGAAATTCTTTCTCAGTAATAAATGCACACAAGAAAGCCAATTATGTAGTTATTAAGCAATAATCATGATGACTTAATAGCAAGAATATGGTTCATGGTTTCAATTTATCTTACATGGAGGTAACTGTCTAGAACATTGACATTTGAAGGGCCTAGAAAACTAAATTTGTAGGTCAGAGTTTCAGAGGTCAAGGTTGTGCTGTACAGATATTATTTCTTTGATTTTTAAAATTCATTGGTTCTTTTTAGCTATACATGACAAGTAGAATCCATTTTGGTATAATTATACAAACATGGAATACATCTTATTCTAGTTAGGATCCCATTCTTGTGGATGTACATCATGGTGAGATTCACCATGTTGTTTCCATATATGTACATGGGAAAATTATGTCAGATTTATTCCACTTTCTTTCCTTTTCCTATTCCCCGTCCTTCCCTCAATTCCCCATTATCTGATCTACTGAACTTTTATGTTTTCCCCTCCTGCCCTTATTGTGGGTTAGTTTGTACATATCAGAGAAAACATTTGACCTTAGGCTTTTGGGGACTGGCTTATTTCATTTGGTGTGATAATTTCCAGATCCACTCATTTGCTGACAAATGTCATACAGTCATTCTTCTTTATGACTGAGTAATACTCCATTGTGTATATATACCATATCTTCTTTATCCATTCATCTGTTGAAGAACACCTTGGTTGGTTCCATATCTTAGCTATTACGAATTAAGTTGCTATAAACATTGATGTGGCTGTGTCACTGTAGTATGCTGATTTTAAAATATTTGGATATATGCTGAGCAGTGGGATTACTGGATCAAATGGTGCTTTCATTCCAAATTTTCTGAGGAATCCCCATACTGCTTTCCAGAGTAGTATTTCCTCTATTTCATCTTCCTTTAAATCTGTTAGGATCATCAACTGAACTTGAGTAAATTCTCTTCTTGCTTAGTGTTGGCTATTTTGTGCACTTTAGAATTAAATATTGGTTTTACTCATCAGGCTTTCAGAGCTCTAACATCATGGCACCATGTCAGATCACCAGTGCCTTCTTGATTGCCAAATCCAGTAGCCAATTTTCATTCCCAGTCTTCCTTTAGTATGTTAACTAGCCCCTGGTTGTTCTCTCACATTATTCCCTTGGCTTCTTTCTCCTATCTTGTCTTGATTTTTCTCCTTCTCTCTCTCTCTCTCTCTCTCTCTCTCTCTCTCTCTCTCTCTCTCTCCTTCTCCCTCCCCTCACCTCTCATTTTCTCCTTGTATCTCTAACTTATCCTTCTTGATATTGAAGGGTACTGGGATACTACCCCAACTATACTATTATGGCATAAAGAGTATTTCAAAATCTGAAAGCAATTGAGAAAACTTAAATGCAGGGAAAGCACTCTATCCTTCTCCTAGCTACATAAAAATGGAGCATACATTTCCCTGTTTCTTACCAGGGAATGAAAAACTCCTTTTTATCAATGGAATTGAAGATAACACTGAGATGGGTCTGCATTTTTAAAAAAGACCCCACTGAATAACCTTACCCTCCATTAGATCCCTCTTCTATTTACTTTCCCACATTTACCACCCCTTTTATTAAAATGATATGAAAGTTAATGGGTCTAACTACTCTTTTGAGTTTTCACTTCTCTCTGAAGGCCTCCATGTACATATAAAAATTAATTTCAAGGAAAATTGTTTGCCTTTTTCCTGCTAACCTGTCTTTTGTGAGTTTAATTTGCAGATCTCATCTAGAGAATATAAGAGGGTGGAAGAAAATGTTTTTCCTACCCTCCAGTGTCTTCTGCCTACTTTAACAGTGTGGGCTCTTTTCAACAACCCCCCTTATCCTCTCAGGGCCCCTGATTCTGATTCCTAAATATGATGTTGCTTCTTAGATCTTTATCATTTATTCATCACCTAATATTTGTTGAGCACTTTCATTGTTATTGGACCCTAGGAACAAATGACTATCAGAACCAATGCCTTGAAGTTTACTTTCTAGAGAAATGAATTTTAAAATAAGGACATAAATTTATAATATATCAGATGTTAGTAGGGAAATGTAGAAAAATAAATCAGGCTCAGAAGATAAATATAATAATCACACTATTGATATTTAGCAAATGTTGTTCTTTAAATATTATTATATGTCAACAACTGTGCTAGTCACTTGTCTTCATAATTTAATCCTTAGTAAATATTATTATTCACATTTTGCAGAAGAGGGTTCTCATTGTTCAAAGTCACCACTAATAAAAAAGTAATCTAACCACAAAACTGTTTTCTTAATTCACATTCTACAGTGCCAAATAAACACCAGCAATTGCACTCAAACCATCTAAAAAAAAAAAGAAAAAAATACAGACATCTGTGCTCTAATCCAGTTTACATTTCAATAAACATCTTTGAAAGTAGAATTAGGAAATATCTATTTTGGAAAAGTGCCAGAAAAAATACTGGAGGAGAAACAAACTTCTCTCACCCCCTTAGTTCTTACGTAGGCTCTTTGACTGACCCTAGGAACCCAATTAATACAAGTTCTAATTAACAGAGAAATGCATAAAATTTTACTAGATTTACATGTGCAAGGGGCATTTTAACATGAGAGAGAAGGCTGAAGACACAACCAAGGCATGATGCTTTTATACGTTTTAGAAAAAAAAAATTATGAGGGAATGACACAACAGAAGGATATCTGGACCAGGGTGCTAACTTCTAGGGATGTTAGTAAGAGATATAGGAGGATGGTGGCTGTGCAAGCTAGTGGAAGATAAGGGTTACTCTGGAGTTTGTTTATTCAGATTCAGTGCAGCTCCAATGATCAGTCTCTAGAGACCAAGGCTATTTTCCAGCTTTGATTGGGAAATGCATCCCTGCCCGAAGAATATTTATGGTTTGCTGCATGTAGGGAAAGACAGGCTAAGTGGCTCTATCTGAAGTTAGTTCCTCAAGTGATTTCAGCTTAAAATATTCAATATATCAATATGGCACATTTTAAGATGGTATGTCCTTAATTCTTTTGACATGAGACCCTGTTCTTGACCCCTATTTCCAACTCCTAATAGTCTGTCAAGAATCTTAGTTGAGCCGGGTGCAGTGGTGCATGTAATTCCTGTTTTCTTAATTCACATTCTACAGTGCCAAATAAACACCAGCAATTGCACTCAAACCATCTGAAGAGATCTTAAAAAAAAAAAAAAAGTGCAGATATCTGTGCTCTAATCCAGTTTATATTTCAATAAACATCTTTGAAAGTGGAATTAGGAAATATCTATTCTGGAAAAGTGCCAGAAAATATTGTAGGAGAGACAGACTTCCCTCACCCGCTTAGTTCTTATATGGCTCTTTGACTGACCCTAGGAACCCAATTAATACAAGTTCTGATTAACAGAGAAATGCAATTAACAGAGGAGGCTATGGCAGGAGGATCACAAGTTCAACACCAGCCTCAGCAACTTATAGAGACTCTGGATAATTTAGTGAGGCCCTAGGCAACTTAGTGAGACCCTCTTGCAAAACAAACTAAAAAGGGTTGGTGTTTCAGTTAGCATTTTCAGAAGAGGAGGAAAAGTTAATTTGGGGGCTCACGATTTCAGAAGTCTCAGTCCAAAGACAGCTGGCTCCATTCTTCAGGGCTTTGATGAGACAGAGCATCATGGTGGAAGAGTATGGCGGAGGGAAGCAGCTCACATGATGATCAGAAATCAGAGATGCCACTTGCCAGATACAAAATATATAACCCAAAGGCACGCCCCCCAATGCCCACTTCCTGTACTACACCCTACCTGCCTTCAGTTAGCACCCAGTTAATTCCCATCAAGGGATTAATTCACTTATTTAGTTCATTAATGGATTATAAGGCTCTTATAATCCAAACCCTTAATGTTCTTGCATTGTCTCACACATGAACTTTGGGGGATACCTCACAACCAAACCATAATAGCTGGGGATGTGGCTCACTGGTTAAGTGTCCCTGGTTCAATCCCTGGTACCAAAATACATAAATAAATGAATAAATCTTAGTTTAACATGTACAAAACAGAGCAAGCTACTCTCTTTCCAGACCTCCTCCTTTCCCTCTATTTTTCATATTTATTTATAATTATCATTCTTACAAATTTAGAAACCAGATATATTAGTTTATGCCCAGTCAGGAGACAAAGGACACAGTAATCAGAAAGTTTATTATGTATATATTTTTAAAAAAACCTTACTATAACAGAGGGTGAAAGTGAAAAGATCTAGGTTAGAAGGAAGTGAAGAATAGAGAATCTAGGAATGGCAGATGAGAGAAGGAGCCACCAACCCCATGGCTGAAAGAGAACAAAGAAGAACCCTACCCCTCCAGGACTGGGATCCAGGCCTTATTGGAGAGGATGGTAGAGAGGAGTCGCTGTGCCTGCAGAACTTGCCAGAAATCAGTCTTTTAGGGTGCCAAGGAAAGCTGTTCACTGGAGCAGGCATTCCACTAAAAACCATCTGAGGGGGGTCTCCTGAGGTGGTGACTGAGAGCTGCCAAGGGGGCGGCTCTGGAAAAATGCGCAAGCATGAGTGCACCAGGAAACCAACCCCTTTCCTCCTGTGCCGCTTACTGACAAAGCTTAACATTGTGCCAGCTGGCAAAGGAAACATATTTAAAATTCCGGTCTAATCTCACAGAGCAAACTTTGGGTGAATTTGGATCCGAGAGGCTATAAATTGCTCACAGGTACATGGGGGGATTATCCAAGGCTTCTTCCTTCCCAATTGGCACTACTTCCTGCTGAGCTTCCCCTGGAAATGTGCAGGCATTCCCCATGACGGCATCATCTTCTTCTGCCTCCTCACTGGTCGTCTGCCGCTCAGCTGTCCCCACTTCTGTATTCTTCCCACTGCTTCCAGAGATATTTTTCTTGACGTCAAATACTAGTGATGGACTGGGCAAATAAATCCTTTCTGAATTTATAAAGGATACAAATTCAACTTTTTCTATTATCTAAATAAAGTCCCTTTGGGTATTCCGATCACTACCTTCCAGGAAGGGGTCATTCAAGACAAATCCAACAATAGTTTGGAAGTAGGATATTATAGCCCTTAGGCCAGACATCCATCAATCAGCAATTGAAACTGATGACTGGTCACAGGACTGTTTAAAAAATCAAATTTAAATGACATCCTTAAGAGTACAGCTAGAGACTGAACAGTATAATGGTCAATTTGAATCATCAACTTGATTAGATTAAGAAATAGGGATTGACAGAATTTTGGGTATGTTAATGTGGGTGTGTCTAGGAATTATTGGCATGTAAGATAGCCAACTGAAATGGAGACTCTCCCTAAGCAGGTAGGCAGCACCGACCAATAGGACAATGGCTTGGATGGAATAAAAGTTGAAAGAACAAGTAAGCAGCAGCAGATGCAAGCTGGATTCTTTTTTGAACAGGTTCTTGACTGCTGCTGCCATATCAGACTCTCACTTCTTCACTCTTCCAAAGCAAACTCGGCCAGTGATTCACCAGAAGCCTTTGGTCTAGCACTAGGGTAACACTGTTGATAGCTCTTGTTCTGGGGCGTCAGCCTCTTGGACTGCACGGCTACTGATTTTTCCAGATCTCTAGCCTGCAGATGGCCATTGTGTACTATCCAGCTTCTGGTGGCCTAAGCCAACCTAATAAGTCATCTTTTATAGTTATACTTCCTGTTGATTCTGTGCCTCTAGAGGACCCTGACTAATACAGTTTTATCCAAATTTGTTGTTCAGCTCAGTGGTAAAATTTCCTCACCTCTTATATTGATGCTATATGACTATTAAAACACTTTCCTCCATTTCTAGCTTACCATTCCTTATTATTATTTTTTATCATCTCTGACTACACTTTCAAGATTTGCTTAATCATTTTTTTACTCCTACTATACTGGTATTTTTAAGGCCTGGCCTATAATTCCTACCTCTCTTGCTCTTTCAGGATGATTGTTTCCACCCTCATTATGTTGATGACTATCAAAATCTGCCACTTTTTGGGGTGGGGTGGGGTGGGGGAGTTGGGTACCAGGGATAGAACTCAGGGTCACTCGACCACTGATCCACATCCCAGACCCTATTTTGTATTTTATTTAGAGACAGGGTCTCATTGAGTTGTTTGGCACCTCATTGTCACTGCTGAGGTTGGCTTTGAACTCATGATCCTCCTGCCTCAGCCTCCGGAGCTGCAGGGATTACAGGCATATGCAACTGTGCCTGGCTCAAAATCTGCCACTTTTTGAACAATTATTATATGCCAGAAACTATGTTTATTTCTTTGTATGTTTTATCATATTTAATTCTTATAATAATCTTACAAAGGTATTATTACAATTCCCATTTTGCATAAAGCTAAAAAAGTTGTATAATTTGCTCAATTCACAGCTTACAAAAACTAAGATTTGATCTTATATCTGACTGCATAACTGTTGCCTTAATCTTATTGTATGCTAACAAACATATTGCCAACCCAGATTTCTATTTTGAACATGAGACTGGGGGCTCACACCTGTGGGGACACTTTAGAGACAATCAGTTAAAAAAAAAAAAAAAGAAAAGAAAAAGAAAAAAAATGGAGACTTGCTTTGTATTTCCCAATTCTTAGTGAAAAAAAAAAAATCTTGGTAGCTGGTTTTGATGCATGTTATTGATGTGCAAAAGTTAATGAGAACACCAGGTTTTCTCTCAGGAACTTTGACATTAATGTGAACAAACTGATTCCCACATTTCTCCAAATCTTCCCTTCTTATATTTCTCATATCATTAATATATAACCATCCATGCAAATATAAGACATTTTGGAGACATCCTAGAATGCTTCTGCTCCCTTACCCTCTTTAGTTGGCTTTGAATCCTAAAGAATTTACCCCAGAGATATCATTTCCACTATCCCCTCCTAACTGATCTTCTTTCTTTTAATGTCTCCATACTATAAATTCATCCTATATCTTGCTGCAAGGATCATCTTAATTTTTCCAAGATTTGTCTTTTGAGGACTATTCAGATAGCTATTTTATTATTTTGCACAAAGAAAAATAGGGCAGGGAAATGTTGAATATCTGGTTAAAATATCACAAAGCAAAAAGATCATGGCAGGGCTGGGAATGTGGCTCACTCGGGCATGCATGAGGCACTGGGTTCGATTCTCAGCACCACATAAAAATAAAAATAAAGATTAAAAAATGGTCAAGATGGTAAATTAAAGTTAAAAAAAAAAGATCATGGCAGTTAATGGCATATTGGACATTCTTGAGTCTTATCTTTTGCTGTTGAACATTTTGAACTGCAGTTAGCATGTGAGCAGACGCAAGGAAAACCATAAGACAAGCCTGAAGAGCTAACCAGGAGGATTTTTGTTTTCATCATTCTGAAATACTTGTAAACAGAAAATCTCTGTAAGTTATGTCTAGAAATGAAAACAGGAATCAAGTTATCTAGGTTATCAAGTTATATAGAGTTCATAGAATGAACTCGACCTCGAACACATAAAGATTTGGGGTGTGTGTGTGTGTGCAAGAAAACTATATATATGTTAAATGTGTATATATGTAAAGTATGTATATTTTACACACATACATATATATAGTCTAGTTGTATGTTTTTCAACTGGTGGATCCTATATCTGAGTTTAGGAGTTATGTAAAAGGGAATTATTGAGTCCTAAATATTGCTCTTATCTACAGACTGAAAGAAATGTAGTTGGCATCTATAAAAGTAAGTGTTCAAGCATATGTAATAGTAGTGAAACAAAAACTTAAAGTGTGACCAAAGTCATAGTAGGTTGCTTCATGTAAGTTTTTCTGTCAATGGATGCTAATTATAACTACCCTCATGCAAGCTTAATTCTTTGATGTTAGGAAAGGGCTCCACATACTTGAAAATATTAGTCAACATTAACCTAGCCAAATATATCTCAATACTTTATAGTTTTGGAAAAAAGGATTTCAAGTGGAAATGCTGAATTGAAGATGGATGTAGTAGTCTAGAATTTCTGGAAAGTCTGGACTTAAAATATAAATTGTGGAGTCATCAACATGTAATATTGTTTTAAAGTCATGAGTCTTGATTTGATTGCTGCCTGAGTTTTGCTCATCACTCAGATTACAGATTTAAAATAATAGGAGGGGTTTTATAGATTTTTAAAAATATAGGAGAGGCTCAAGGACCAAGCTGTAGATTTCTCCAATATTAAGAGACCGAGATGATATTCAGGAATAAGCAAAAGAGAATGACCGCTGGAAAAAAAAATAGAAAATCAAGATGATGTGTTTCCTGGAATTCAAATGAATCAAGCATTTAAAGGGAAGAGAGGGTGTTTAATTGTGTAGAATGTTGCTGACAGGCTGACTAAGGTGAGGACTGAGATTGGCCATTGGATCTTACAATAGGACCATCACTGGTGACTCTGGCCAGAGTAGTGTTGGTAGAATGTGGGAAAAAAACTCTTTGAGTGGTGTAGGAGAGAACAAAGCAAAACTGGAAATGAGGAATTTAGAATCTGGAATTAAAATAATTTTGCTGTGAAGGTAAGGAAAATTAGAAGAGTAGATGGAGGAAGAGTAGAATCCTAGAGTCAAGAGGGTTTATGTGTGGTTGTTGTCGCGGTTGTTTTTATGATGGGAAAAATAATAGCATGATGGCATACTGAGGGGAAAATTCCTAGAGAGAGCTACTTCACATCTGTTAATGCTACTAATTAATCTCTTCCTGTTTTTAAGCTAGATTACATCTCTCTCTCTCTCTCTCTTAGAATTATATCTATTTTTAATAATTAAGCTTTCCGACTTCCAGGAAAGCTGAATGCTATCTCTGTGTCCTGCCTCAACCCTATTTTTCTTCAAACTACTATTCAGGTCAACAAAGAAATCCTCACTGGCAGTGCTAATGGTTAATTTTTTCCACTATCTCTGCTTAGTGGGATGATTCTGATCCACCCTCTTACTTGTTGCTACTCTTCTAGTTGGTTTCCGGGTCATCACACTCTCCTCAGTCTTTCTCCTCCCTCAGTGCCTTCTCAGCTTATTTTGCCTGTTCCTGCTTTGCCTACCCCTCAGCAGTTGGCAACCCTGAGGCCCCGTCTTGATTCTCCTCTCTGTGTACTTCAGGGTTTTCAGCTCCAGTCCCGTGCCTTCAATTTCTAAGCTATTCATGGCTCAATAACTTATAGAAAAATGAGGACATCTGCATTGACTGTGTGCCAGACACTTTGCTACCTTTATATCTGCCTTGTCTCACTCAACCTACACCACTCCTCTGAGTATTCCTGACTTCACTTTCAAATAAGGAAATTTAATGCTCAGGAAGGTTCCAAATCTCACCCAATCCCACAAGTTAGTAAATAGCAGAACTTTGAACCCATTGTCTATTTGACTTTAAAGCTGTTGTTATAATGACTGCAGTTTATTCTCCTCTAAACCTCTAACTCAGTTAACCTTAGTTTTAGATGGGGACATTCGACTACCTAATGTATGTAGCTTAGCATTTCCACCTTAGTGGAAGTTAAACTAAACTCATTACTTGCCCCTTACTCCAGTCCCCTTCCCATACCAGTCAAATGTCCCTATATCAATACCTCCTCCTCTAATATTCCTTATTTCTTATCATGATGTCTCCTTCAATTCATTCTTTAAGTCTAGAACATTTTGGATTATTCTTTTTTTTGGATATTTCTCATATAATCTTTTTTTATTAGTTACACATGACAGTACAATGATCTTGATATTTCATACATTTGAATCAAATGGGGTATAATTTCTCATTTTTCTGATTGTACAGGTTGCAGAATCACATTGGACATTCGGTTTAGATTACTCTTAATCCCACATCCTTAAGTTTGTTGGTCTCCGAGTCACTGGAGAGGTGCCTCTACATGGCAGTACAGGTGACATTTTCCTCTGCTTCCTAACTGACATCTTGCTGCCTGGCTCCTTACCACAGTTGATCTGCCTCACAGGTATCAGGATTAGCTTTGGAGAAAGTCAATCTGATCATTCCACTTCACATAAAAATCTCTCATGGCCCTTGTCACTACAGAAGCATTTTCATTCTCCTTAGAATATCACTCTATAAATGGTCTTGCCTTCCTTTTTAGTCAGAGACATCATGAACACATGCAAAGGCTTATATTTCAATATATACATAGATACCTCTTTTGCTAAAGGAAAGAAAATTAGTTTCAAAATATTTGCTAAAGTTTAAGTACTTTAGCAACTAAAAATAAAGTACTACTTATTTTTCTCAATGGGTAACTAAACATATAGCTATTGTCATGTAAGTCTTCTCAAATTTTTATGTCAAAAACCACTCTTATTCAAAACTATACACCAACAATCATTTCACATAAAAACTCTCATTTTAACTAATATTCTCATCTAGGTTTGTTCTCTGGCTGTGGATCTTGAAATTAACACTAATTTTGCATAAAAAAACTTTGGGAACATATGAATGATAGAGTGGAAATGGTGAAGATAGGGATACTGACACAAGGGTCTTTTCAAAACAGGATCAAGATGAATTTGTTCTTTTTTTTTCAATGTGCTTATTCACCTGAGGAACATTTAATCTAATTTGGATATATGCACAAACTTAAAAGGTTCAATTTTAACTTGATAAGTAAAGAAATATTGAATGTAGGGTTATTTCAAAATGTGTTCTTCATTAATACTTACTTTTTGCTTTTATTGGAACATGATAGTTGTACATAATAGTTGGGTTCATTTTGACATAATCATACATGCATGGAATTTAATTTACTCCACTTTGAATTCGTTCTTAATAGCCTAATTAGACTAAAAAGAATTCTTTATGGTCTTTTATTAGATTCCAAGAAAGGAATTCAGATAAAGCCTGAAAATGAAAGATTATATTTGGTAACATACTAAACATATCTGGGACCAGACCTCAATATTCTAGTCTTTCAACCTAACATTATTAATGTGTTTCAATGAGGCTAGTAGGAGTTTATAGCCTCTAAACACTCCTGCAATTTCTCACACATGGGGCCACCTCGTATCCAAACTATAATATACTCCAACTTACTTATCCCATACCAACTCAATGGTTAGTAATTTAACAAGCTTTTTTTTCTTCCAAATGCCTTCTTCCCATTTCCTGCAGCTTCCCCTCAGCCCTGTTCCATTTAATTTTTCTTGTTCTTTTATAAGGGAATCTCTTCTTCATGGGCCCTTCCCATTTGTTCTATATACTGGCTCCAGCTGTCCTCAGGGACAAATCAAGACCTTTCATGTCTCACTGACATTTCTTGGAAGGGCTCTTTACCTGCTGAGCCTGTTGTGCAGCTTCCTGGGGAGACATGAGCACTCCGGAGCCACCACATTAGGTTTGAAACACTTGGTTCAGCCATTTAGTAGCTGTTTGGCATTGGTATTTAATAAACCTTATTGAACCACTTATCACATCCTTAATTGTTAAAAGACAAGAGTAATTATTATTTTCCATGGTTGATGTAGCATACAGATAACTTATACTGAAATGCACTGCACTTAGGAGGTCCTTGATAAATGGCAGTTAATGTTATTATAACAGTTTCTGCTCCAAAATCATCTGCTCTGTGAGCTTTACTCTGAACCATACTTAATTGTTCTCTGTGTTCATGGCGCTCTGTTCTTAAGTCTTTTAAAGCAACAATTACTATGATTCTAATTACTGGTTCTTAAGTATAAATTTTTCTTTCAGATCAGACTATTTTTTCTGTTTCTGTGTCCCTTCACCCCGCCCCCAGCTCTGTCAGTGTTTTCTTATCTATGCCTCACCCCAGACTAAGTCTTCTTTTATTTGGAACTAAATAGATGTTTTGTAGGAAGAGTAATTAGTTCCTAGTTCCATAAAATCTAGAGTTTTACAAAACAAATATGTACACAATCTATGTTAATAGTCCATCATTTGTTTTACCAAAGCCAAATATCAGATCCTAGATATTTGTAGGATCAAGCAAATAGGATCATGATAATCTTTCTGGAATTTGGGAGCTTCCTGAATATTCCATATGATTGTTTAACCTTTTGATTTGAACATAGGCATCAGGGAGAATTTCTATGAAATTGAAAGAGAAGTATGGGATATAGAAGTAAAGATCAGAAGTCCTATTTCAAACTGCACTTCAGAGTCAGATAAAAAAGATCATTAGTAATAGACCAAATAGGGGAGAATCAGAATCAAAGGCTGCTGAGGATGTATCTAACATTTCCAAGATGGGGCAAGAGTTCAAGTGGAGGATCCAACTCTATTTCCTTCTCACTCTGGCTACATCCTCTATTGACAGTTCACCTATGCAGGTGGTATTTGAATTCCTCTGAGTAAATTCTTGACCAGAGGAAAGCTCCACTGTGGATTCCAGGACAAGGGTTCTGTTTAGTGAGATCCAAATGTGATACAATTACTATTAATAATCTAAGTGCTAACCATGGGCCCGACTCTGAAAGCATTTCCTATTTGGAGAGAGGGGTAGAATCGTGTGGGTAGACTTATAAACTAGTTAGAACCAATTTTGTGTTGTCTTCCATGTGGGGCATGGGCTCTAAAATAGTTTTGATGTTATTTTAAGTGTTTGGCAAATCTGAATGCTTTTATAGCATTTCCTATAGATTTAATAAATAAATTTATTCATCAACAAATACTAATTTTATAAAGGTAGATTGGGTTGAATAAAATGCAACTTTATTTTTATATTAAGGCATTAATCTCAATGAAGGTTTTTCTTATTATGTGTATGTTTTTTAGTTAAAGGATACCAAAAGATAGCTATTACTATGTGATGCTCTGTTTAATTACTATACATTATTATCAATATTTTACTTTTTGAAAGCAGATCCAACTGTAAAAGAACTATTGAGAAGTACTGATTTAACTGATATTTAAAAGAACTTTAAAGACTTTATTTAATTAAAATGCTCAGGGCTAAACAAGTGTAATTTTGCATTGTTGATTCCTTATAGAATACCCACTCTCTTAGGTTGCTTTTAGATTTAAAAGATTTATGTTGACTAGGATATAGCAAAGTTTGTTTAATGCTGAGAATTTTCAGGTGGGGAGGAACCTTAGAACTTAGTAATCTATCATCTGTCTATTTATTTTTTGTCTATTTATGCTCTGTGCTTAAGGATTTTATACTATTGGGAATTTTCAAACAGTTGAAAATACATTATAAAGGGATATCAAACTTGTACATTAAGTATTGACTATGTCTGATTTTAGTAGGTCTTGCACATGTAATTTTACTATTTCTTCATTTATTTTGGTACTGTTATGATTAGTAAAAAACAAATTTATTTAAGTGTATTATAAAATAATCATACCCACCCCGCCCTTTTTTAAAAAAAATAATGGTGTATTTTCTCTATCAAAGGACTATTAGAAGCACACTATCAGCTTGTGGAGGCATGTTGAGAATCTCTTTTGAGATCCTCAAAGGAATTTTTGCACTTAAAATGCTTAAGGACAACTGATCTATCTTAACTTTATGTATGAACTTGATTTAGATTTTATAAAGAAACTTTAGGCCCTATCAGTTTCTTAGGACAAGTCTTTCCCTTTACTGCATGATGAATTTTAAGGCAGTGCTGATTCTAGTGTTTTTAAAATGGAAAGTTCCTCTCCCAAATTCTCTGTGCAGATTATAAATAGGAAAAATATTTAATTTAAGGGTAACAGGGTAACATTCCAATATGAAAATTGAAGTAAAATCTGGAAAAGAAAATACATTTAATTATAAATGGAAATAATCATGTTTAGTAAAAATAACAAAATTTATGCCAGCCCCTTACTCCTTTATCAGCATCTCTAGGACAACCCAGTTATTCTAATCATTTTTCTCCATAGGCACATTGAGATGAAATTAGAAGGACCTGATTTCACATTCTGTGTCTACAAGTGCAGGTACGTAAATTTGAATAATTTACTTCTAATTGACCCTAATGCAAAAATTTCCACATTGTAATATTATTTTTACTTTAAAATATTAGATTGGAGGGTAGGATGACATGAATTAACTTCCCTCCCTCAGTATCATGGCTCTCAAGAGCTCTTATCACTCCATGACTTAGAATTTCAGGGCTTGAAGGACCTCTTTCGGGTTTTAATTTCCTTATTCTAAAGATGGAGAGATAGGCTAGTATGCACAAGGCTCTGTGTTCAATCCCCAGCACTGGGGGATAATTCTACAGATCGGAAAAAAGATGGAAACCTAAAGAGCTTGTAGGATAAGTATATCCTACAAGTCACACAAGTTGTTGTCAAATCCAGTCAAGAATTCAACCTTTTCTTAAAGTGAAATATGTCAAAAGCCAAATATAATGAGGAATACAATTGAATCAAATATATGTTTAGAAGCCACTTAGCGGCATTTGCTGAACTCTGAGTATTCAAAAGGTGAAGACACCAACACAACCAGGAAGGTCACAAGCTGGTTGAGTTGGAATACAACCGCGACCCATCACAAAATACAAACATACTGAGATATATTATATCTACAGGAAGGCAAATTTAATGCTGCCTGGAGGGAGGCAGAACACAATAGCCATCCTTTGAGCTAATCTTCTCCCCATTGCTGGTTATTATTTTAGCAAATGCTTACATATCTACATGTATGCATCAGACTGTCTCTTAGAAAAGGAGAACTCAAGACTTTAAATTAAAGGTATGAGGAAATCTGCTGCAGTGAGGACACTGCAGCCCAAATCGGTGATGATTTCCCTAGGAACAAACCAAGTACGGAAGGCCCTCTAATTGCCAGACGGTCAGGTAGTCCTAGGTACCAGGGTGGCACTTAGCCAGACCTCTGAAGCGATCCTTTAACAGGTAACCCAACACCTCAAGGAAACGGAAGCACAGTCGCTCCTCCTCGCTCCCTACCACTCCGCCCCCTCCGCCCCGCCTTGGGCACCGCCCTCCGCGTCTGCAGGCCCGCACCGGAGGCCACGCCCCTGCGCGCTGGTTGGTCCTCGCCGGAATGATGAAACTTCCCGCACGCATTACAGGAGCCAGGCGGCTGTAAGTCGAGAAGAGGCCGGCGGTCCCTCCAGCACTTCACAACCTTGGTCTCCTTCCCTCTGCCCGTCCGACCCATTCACTACTAGGTAAGCCGCGGCCGCTTAGCGCAGCGCCCTTCGTGTGCCCGGGGGCGGGGGGCGAGGTTGACGTGTGGCAGCCTGGCACCCGACACACGCGGCTCCCCAGCGCCGGCGGATGCTGCAGCGCCGGCAGAGGACCGAGGGCGGGGCTGAAGCCTGCGATTGTTGCGCACCTGGCCCCAGGTTGGTCAGGGAGGACCTCCGTCCCGGTCCTGAGGGTTTGATTGAATGGCGACCCGGGGCCAGGCTGCTTGAGAGAGAAGTTTGGCCTCAGTAAATGTTATTATTTTTAACCATATGGCGTTGAATCCTGTGAAATTGTAGCAGTCCCAGGGCCCTGCTGCGGACCTGCGGGAGCGTGCACGTGGCCAGTGCGCCGTCGGGTGTGGAGGGGCGATGCAGTGGCTAGGTCCTGGTTCAGGAGGGGAAGTCTCTGGCTTGGCAGTCATCGCCTGGAAGCCTGTACGTGTGTGTTTACTCCTCCCCCACCCCTTTCCCACCCCATGTCCCACCCCTGGACAGAGACCAGCCACGCCCAACAAGTGACTTGCTGAACAAACCCTGCCAAGAAAAGATCTGTTTAGGGAAATAGGAGGCTAAGTACAGAAAAAAGCAAAAGAACTACATGCCTTTACTGAATGGACAGCTGTTCTTTCAGATTAATGTTACTCTTTTAAATAAAAGGAGTTTTCTTCTCAGCCCGTGGCCTACATGATTTCTTCATTTCTCTGGGTGCTTGATGAATAATTTGGAAGCACTGAGAAACTATTTTTTCATTGATAACATTATAAGTAAGGTAGGTCTTGCACCTGTCCCTTGGTTGGTTACTGAAATCATAAGTAAAAACTAAGTGATCTGAGGAAGTTTAAGTAATTGGTAAGCACAGAAATTAAATATACTGAAGTGGCTAATTTGGTAGCTGTCATGTTATCTTATATTTTGAACATTTGAACTGCTGGCTGGTCTGAATTGGAGATGTGCTGTACATGTGAAATACACCAGATTTTGACGAATTTAGTAGGAAAAGCAATGTAAAATATCTCATATTGATTTTACATGTTGATACTGTTTTGGGTGTATTGTGTTAAATGTTTTAAATTCCACCTTTTGTACTTTTTTAATGGGGCCACGTATATGGCTCATATAGCTATTGCATAGCACAGCTGTGTAAGTTTAGAAGGAAATATGGAAAATGACTGGGAACAGGCAAAAGCAGTGAGGAATAAATATAGCAAATAAGACGACTTTTGCTGACTTATAAGAGTGATTCCAGTAACTATAAAAAATAGGTTATGGTTTTAATTTTTTTTTCTTCTAGAGAAATAAGTATGCTTCACAAAATTGTCTTCCTCTTTTCCCTTTAATTTAGTGGTTAGGGTGTGTTTCCCTGTTAGAGGCTTAATACTGGGATTCAGTAGTTAGCATTAAGAAGTTTAAAGTAAATGCTTCTGATGATCACACTTGATTTTCAAAGCACTTTCCTACCCTATTTGTAACCTTCATAGATTGTTTATCAGTAGTTATCTTAAGTGGTAGTGAATCTTTCACTAAATTGGTAATTCTTTCATTTTAGGCTGTTTGGCCAAGTGCATGCAAGGGACTGCATAGGACTTGTGCTACTTCATTTCCAAACTGCTTAAGTTGGTACCATTTTCCATTATTTTGATCAGGTCTTAAAGGGCAACCAAAGCTTTGTTTCATTTTAAATGTCCTCAAAGGATTGCTCAAAGTGAATGATGTAATTTGAATATATGTTATAGTATATAGTGTGCTTGTCCTAAATTATCTGTACATTTGCTGCAGATTTGCATTTTAAAAAAAATATAGAAGTAGTTATTTTTTCAAGTTACAGATATTCAATTAAAATAACTGAGCTGGCAGTATCCAAATGAAGTAGCCTTTTATTTCACAGTTGATAATGAAATTGGAAATTGAATTAACATTTTAAGGATTATTTACTTTCTGGGTTACAGGAATGTGCCAAGTGTTTTTTAATTTTTTTTTTTCCAGGGATGTTGCTATATACTTTGCTTTCTTACTGACCAGTGCAGCCTTGACACCAAAATATTTGAGAACATTTTTGTCATCTAGGACATTTTGATAGTGAAGATTTTGTATCTTGTGTCAATGAAGAATGTTTTGTTAGAATATTTGATATCAGATTATATTGCTTTCTTTTTCTGATTCTTCAATCACATTTGAATAAATTACTTAAAGGTAAGCTAGAAGATATGAAAATCTTGCAAGAACTTTATCTTAATATTATACTTAGCATATAACATCTGCTTTTATACCTGCCATATTCCACCTACAGTTAGTATAGTTAGAGGGCATTTAATTGTCTAGGACACCCAAGAGGATAGTTTCCTGGATTGTTAAGGGCTTTTGTGATTCTGGAGTGGAAAAAGTTTGGCTGGAAGCAGCCTTTATGCATGTCTGTATCTTGGGAGGAAACCTAGGCTGCAAAGACTGAATTTTACCTGGATGCTGCCAGCTGTAGTTGACCACCAAATCATAAGGTGGGAAGAGATGTAGATTTTGCCTGACCTGTGCAAAAGAAAAAGCTGCTGTAGCTGGTTAGGTGCAAAGGTCATCCATCCATTTTGCATACTTGTAAGTAAATCAAATCTTCTACTTCTGTGTGTTTGCCAACGTAATGGAAAATTGCTGTAGATAAGATGGTTTATGTTTCACCCTTTGAAGTGGTTAATGCAGGTTTCTAGAATGGAGGATTAATCAGACTTGGATTGGATGTTGAATATTTGATTGGTCTGCTTTTCTCTTCATAGAAAGTTTATAGCTTCATTGCACCATGTGTGGCATTTGGGCCCTCTTTGGCAGTGATGACTGCCTTTCTGTTCAGTGTCTGAGTGCTATGAAGATTGCGCACAGGGGTCCAGATGCATTTCGTTTTGAGAACGTCAATGGATATACCAACTGCTGCTTTGGATTTCACCGGTTGGCGGTGGTTGATCCACTATTTGGAATGCAGCCAATTCGACTGAAGAAATACCCTTATTTGTGGCTCTGTTACAATGGTGAAATCTACAACCACAAGGCGGTAAGCAAAACCTCAAAACTAGTCAAGTGTTTTAAAATATTTTGTATAATGCTTTTTTACTTTTTACATTTGCTCTAGTCATACAAGTATACAAGACACTGATAACACAAAGAGGTGAATTTTCTTGGTCACCAAAAAAAAAAAAAAAAAAAATTCAGCTCTTAGAATTTTTTTCTATTAAAATTTTTAATATTAATTGTGCCTGTGCTGTTTTTTGTATTAGATACTGGAGTTACAGTAGTAAAGAAGAGGGTTAAGATTGCACTTAAGTGGAGCTTATTATGGAATATATAGAGGAAAAGTATCATAATATCTACAACATATTCTCATGTAATTCATCTAAATAATAACTGTGCATTTGTGTATGAGATATTGTATGCAAATATGGGCAAATATTAACAGTTGATTTAATCTAGGTGCTCATTGCTTTAGTCTGCATATTTGTAATTTTTTCAAAATTCAAAGTTGGGAAAGGAGGTAAATAATAACTTGCAAATTGTATGTGAATTTTATATGAAACTCTAGCCAAATAATCCTAGATGGAAGTTCTTGTCAAATTCAGTATTTGGGTCCTCTTTGGTAGTCATGACTGCTTTTCTGTTCAGTGTTTTTGCTGTAGAGATTGTACATAGGGGTCCAGGTGCATTTTGTTTTGAAAACGTCAGTGGATAAAACCAGCTGCTGCTTGGGGTTTTACTAGTTGGTAATGCCCCCCATTTTGACTGAAGAAATATTAGGGAACAGGAAAAAATTTGTTCATATAATAGGTTTTCTGAAAGAACACATACACAGGTGATGAATATGGGACACCCACATCCAGGATGGTGGTCAGAAAAGGGCTCTTGAAGCAGCACTTGAACTGAGACCTGATGGACAAGCAAGGTTGGGACGATCACTCTCTTTAGAGGGAAATTGCACGTGGAACAGCCCTGTGTGGGAAGCAGCCCTGGGATCTTAGTGAGTTAGGGGGAGGTAGGGAAGGTAGGGTTGGGAAGGTGGGCACGACCATGGAGCAGCACTTCATAGCCACGCTAAGAAGTAGAAATATTCTAAGGGCAGCAGCAGTTGAGGTTTTTAAGGAAGGTACAGAATTTAGTAGTTTGGAGATGACTGTACTTACAGTGTTTACATAATACTGCCACTGAGTATTACTGTAGTTGCATACTTAATTAGAATCAAAGGGCAGAGATGTGGGTGGGCTGGATGCAGTCAAGTACATTAATACTTTTAGCAGCACTAAAATTGGTACAACTTTCTAATGCAGTGAAGCTTATTCTCAAGGTAAGAGTGGGTGAGAGGATGGAAATTTGGATCCTAGGAAGCTGAATTTGACAATCTTCTAATACAAGATTATTTAGCTAATGTTTCAAAGTAATTTACATACAATTTATAAGTTATTTTTTATCAACTCCCTAACTTTTTATCTTGAAAAAGTTTCAAACATAAAAAAAGAACAATGAGCATCTTGATTAAATAATTCTTAATATTTATTTGCTTTATCTCTTAAACACATGAATATATTCATTATTTGGCTGAATAATTTGAGAGTATGTTACAAATAGGAAGACACTTTCCCTCTCTCTGTTTAAGCATTTGTCACCCAAGAATACACACATTCTTCTACCTAATATCAATACAATTATTAAACCCAAGAGTTAGTAATATCATCTAATATCCAGTTCATATTTAAATTTCCCAAGTGTCTCTAAGAGTATTTTAAGAGCTGTTTGGGTTTTTTTTTTTTTTTTTTTTTAATTTTGTTTTGTTTGGTTTTGAGGCATATTTTAGTTAAGGTTTAAGCATTTAGTTGTGATTTTTCTTGGTGTTTTTTGAGACTTCTTTATATATTCCATCGATATTGGTAGGGATTTATATTCTAGCCACCCTTTGGCTATTTTTACATCTGAACAATAGCTTTTGCCTTGTTGTTTGCTTATAGGAATTTTCTTAATAGACTTCTCATTTGCAGAGCTTTTTATTATTCAGAAAATTCCTTTCACAGATTTATTAAGGGCCTATATACATGGTCATTATTTTTCTAGGTACTTGGAGATGAAATGGGGAAGAGAAAAGGTAAGAATGGAGTTTCATGCTAGTGGGAGTGAGAAGAGGGGAGCAGTTCAAATGTCTTTGGAAGTCAAATCAATATCTTATACATCATGGGAATACTACATTATACTATAGCAATATTGGCCTGGGTTTTCCCTTAAATGAAGTAAGAAATACCTTATTTTGTTTAAACAAAATTGCTGCTTGTTAATTTTGTTAGTAAGTTATAAGTTAAATATTTTTTTTTCTAAATCAGTTAAATATATTGAAATTTGCAGAGTTCTGTTGCTTCTACCAAGTATCTGAGTTTGGGCTGCTAGAAACCTACCTAAGGAGTAAAATAAATATTTTAGTCTTATCTAGAGTATTCTGTAACATAAGCTACAAAGCTCCTTTTTTTTTTTTTTTCTGGGATCTGGGTGAAAATAAAGTATTGCTACTACAAAAATACAGAGTGCTGGGATTGGAGGGAGACTGAATGAAGAAGTCTGGGGTTCACAACTACCAAGTCAAATGCCAGTATGACTTTGGGATGGTGGAAAGATATGGGGCTTTTATCTAAAGGGAAACATTGAAGTGTGTTTTTAGGAGAGTAGCAAATGGTACTTAACCATTGAATCATCAACCAAGTGACCCCTCTACTCTTTGAATAAATTGCCTGCAAGGTTTAGGTCAAAGAGAAGAGGTTAGAGATGGGGGAGGTAGATTTGGAAAGCTGTTACTTGCTATTATCACCAAATGCATTAGGGTTAATTATCCTTCAGGTATTTCTGCCCAGAAGGGTTAGCAGGAAACTTTTCAGATCCCACCTGCTAATGATAGGACCATCCTGGTAGTGTCTCAAAGCAAGGAGGAGTGACTAGGTGGTGGCACCATAGAAATAGCCAAAGCTCTTTTTTGTGTAGATTGTGAGTGCTTTTATAGATACAAGGTTCAGATGTTAGGAAGTGATCTAGACTGTGAAGCATATTTATAGGTCAAACGTTATAGATTTACTTTTTGAAAATTGGAAGCATGTTCTGAATGTTTAAGCTTATTCAAGCTTTCCACCTGATTTTGTTTCTGCTAACTTCTCTCTCTTATCAGCCAACAATGTGAGTTTAAGTACAGAGAAAGCACACTCTAAGGACTTGACACCCTCAGAAGTTTGTCAGTGGTAGAGCCACTGAATTAGCCACAGTTTAATCAAGCATTCTGCATGTGGTGGCAGTGACCATCTCTTCTGTTCCTTTGGGGCATGTGGACTGATAAAGCCCCACTGTCATTTTCTCTATCACTGAGAAGTAGCTTTAATGCCATTGCAGTGGTGGAGTGTGGATGTGGTAGTTCACCCCTGAGGACACGTAGCTTTGTTCTGGATTATGTATTTGTCATTGTGGTAGAGTCATTTATTTGTCAGAAAGTGGTGTTTTTTTTTTTTTTTTGCTTTAAATTTTCACAGGTAGGTCTTTGAGGCTGATCAGGAAGAACCTTAGGCAATACTCTATTCCCAGACCAAAAGTTCATAGTTGCTGAAAACACATTTGTGTCATTGTGTTTTGGCAACTGGGTGAACTGTTTCCTTAACTTAGGCATATGCAGTCAGCCCTCCATGTCTGTGGATTCTGTATCCCCAAATTCAACTAACTGGATGGAAAATATTTGGGGAGAAAATTGTCTCTGTACTGAGAATGTACAAGAATGTTTTCTTGTTCTCTAAACGATATAGTCTAACAACCATTTACATAGCATGCATTTATATTGTGTCAGGTATTATAGATAATCTAGAGATGATTTAAACTATACCAAAGGATATTTGTAGGTTATATATAATAAATATTACAACATTTTATTTAAGGAATTCAAGCATCTGCAGATGTTGTTATCTGGGTGGGATTTTGGAACCAATCCCCCACGAATATCAAGTGATGACTGTATATGTAAATATAGGTGTATTACATACAGAGTATGTATATAATATGCATTTTCATCCCTACATGCCTTAACTATTCTGGTACATTGCCACTGTACATCCCATTTATAAGATAGCAACTAAGACACTAACCTTATGTTGTAAAAAAACTAGCAGAATCATAGGTTGAAATAAGCTGTATTTTGATAATGCAACAATTCTTCTAAACCACTAAAGTGCTTGAAATAATTATAAAGCACAGAAATACTGAATCAACTTTGCAATAAAAAGTTATTAGTGAACACACAAGCATGCTGACATTTTTGTTTTGTTCTGTTTTTTAAGTTGCAACAGCATTTTGAATTCGAATACCAGACAAAAGTGGATGGTGAGATAATCCTTCATCTGTACGACAAAGGAGGAATTGAGCAAACCATTTGTCTGTTGGATGGGGTGTTTGCTTTTATTTTACTGGACACTGCCAATAAGAAAGTGTTCCTGGGCAGAGATACCTATGGAGTCAGACCTTTGTTTAAAGCCATGACAGAAGATGGATTTCTGGCTGTGTGTTCAGAAGCTAAAGGTAATGAGGGAATTTTTTTGTGATTTTTCATTTGTGTCCTGGTTTTGTGTTTTCTTCTAAATCATATTTGATAAACCCTGGGGAGGAGCAATCACAATTTTACAAGTGACTGTCATGGATCCTTAGAGGTATGTTTTATTTTTAAACAGAGGAATGGGCCTCCCTGTTTCAATATTTAAATTCTGTAATCCTTGAGGTATGAGTCTATAGTACATTTATGTTTTTATTATGCTGATATACTCTGCATCTAGTTTGATCCTGTATGTATATTACAAGTTTTCCTGTGTCAAATTGTAATCACAGGGTTGGCCCTGTAGTTATTGCACCGTGGAACCTTATCATAGCTACTATCACAGATATGTGTAACCAGCACTCCAGATAATTTTAGAATATTTTTTATCACCTCAAAAAGAAATCCTGTACCCTTTTTCTGTCATTCCCCTTCTCTTTTTATCTGTCATCTACAACATTCCTTACCCTACCCTCTAGCCCCTGGCAACTACCGATCTGCTTTTTGTCTCTATGAATGTCCTATTCTGGACATTCCATATGGATAAATTCATATCATTATATGGAATTTTGTGGATTCTTTTACTTAGTAGAATATTTTCAAGATTTATCTGTGTTGTGAGCACTTCCTTTTTATTGCCAAATAATACTTCATTACATACCACATTTATTTATCCATTTATTAGTAATACTGCTGTAAATATTTGTGTGCAAGTTTTTGTGGACGTATGTTTTTATTTCTCTTAGGTATATACCTAAGAGTGGAATTCCTAGATCATATGGTCACTGTACTTAATTGTTTGTGGAATTGACAGACTGTTTTCCAAAATGGCTGTATCAGTTTATGTTCTCATCAGCAACGTGTGAAAGTTTCAGTTCTTCATCTCCTCACACTTACACGTGAATATTTTGAGTCTAGTGTGTGTGACATGGTATCTTGCTGTGATTTTGGTTTTGTATTTCCCTTCTGACAATGATGTCAAGAATCTTTTCATGTGCTTATAGGCTATTTGTATATATTTGGAGAAATGTCTACAGAGTCTTTCCCATTTTTTTCTTCCTGCTGAGGATTATTTCATTAAAAATTAATAGACTTTTTTTAAAGAGAAGTTTATGGTCTCAAAAAATTTGAGTGGTAAGTACGGAGTGCCCATATATTACCTCTGTCCTACTAGTTTTCTCCACTGTTGGCATCTTGCATGACTGTTACATTTGTTATGATTGATGAATTGGTATTGATATATTATATTAGCTGAAGTCCATTGTTTACATTGGGGTTCACTCTTTGTATTATATAGTTCTTTGTATTTAACAAATGCATACTACCATGTATCTATCATAAAGTACCATGTAGAATAGTTTCATTGTCCTAAAAATCTGTGATATCTGTGATTCACCGTCATCTTTTCTCTTATTCTGGCAAGCACTGATCTTTTTAATGTCTATAATTTTGCTTTTCTCAGAGTATTTTAAAGTTATGCTCATATAGTACATAGCCTCATCAGACTGGCTTCTTTTACTTAGCAATGTGCATTTAAAGTTCCTGAATGTCATTAACTTGATGCCCCCCTGCTTTTTTTAAATCACCAAGTAATCCACTGTTTAACTACAGAAGAGTTTACCCATTTGTAATTGAGTCATCTATCTAGTTACTTAATTGTAATAATTCCTTGTATATTTTAGATACAAATCTCAGAAAGATGTTCAGCAAGATTGCAGTATACAAAATCAGTATACAAACAGTTGTTTTTGATTGACATATGCAGTAAACACTATATACTTTGCAGTGAACATTCTGAAAATGAAAGAAAACAATTCCATTTACAGTGGCATCAAAAAAATAAAGTACTTAGGAATAAATTTAACCAAAGAGGTGCTAAACTTGTACTTTGAATATTATAAAACATGATTAAAAATGTAATAAAATATAAATAAATGCAAAAGTATCCCATGATCATGCATCAAAAACTTCACATTGTTAAGATGACAGTACTTTTCAAATCGATTGATAGATTCAGTGCAATCTCTGTCAGAAACCCAAATGACTTTTTATAGAAATTGACGGGCTGACTCTAAAATTCGTACTGACTTATAAGGGGCCCAGAATAGCCTCAATCATGAAAAAGAAGAAAGTAGGAGAACTTATTTTTCCAGATTTCAAAGTTACTTGAAAAAAAAAAAAAAAAAAGATTTCTACTTCTACTGGGTCTCCTTTAGACCTTATGGGCTCTTGATATGGAACTATAGTCTCATGTCCAATTTGTCCAAAATTTCTTGATTTTCTTGTCTGTATCCTTAACAGTGCCCTTTTGCATACCCATTTTGATCTTGATACATTCTACTTAAAGCCTTTTCATTATCCTGAGGCCCTTGCAGGAGTATGTAACTCACTTGAGCTCTGGGAGCTAGTGAGAATATGTGGGTCCTTTGTCTGATCTTTGTAGTCAGAGATTACTGGGTTAATAAGCTCAGGTAGTAAATCGTGCTGTGTATTCTGTAGAGATAGGCAGTAAAATATTGACTTTCCTGTCAAAGGTAATGGTGATGTCTGTTTAGTTACTGCCTATAGGAAGTTACTGAAGAAATTTAAGTTGTCTGCTTTTATTCCTACATGGTATATAAAGACGATTGTGGGATAAATGTGTGACTTTTACATACTAGCAGTGGAGCATTTTGCTTGTTAAAGGATCTTTTCTTAAAGTACCTCAGTGATGACAAAGAAATGACTGCCATTATATCATAAAATTAACATTTAAATTCCTCTTTTTTTCCCTTTAATTGTATCCTTTCTTCATGTGTTTGTTTGCTTTATTGTAGAAAATAAAATTTTCCTGATCAGAAATTCCAGCTAGGGAAAGGGAATTGAATACTGGAGGTTCTTCCGTTGTTTTGAATTACTACAAATTAGTAGTAATTTTGCTGTAAGTCACTATGCCACTTTAATCTCCCCAGTAAGTAGATGCTAGAACTTTGGCTGATTAACCCCCACCTCCATTTTACTTATATAATGGACATGGATGTATATTAAAGGGGGGAAATAAGTAGGAATTTATAGGATATTAATTGTTATAACAGTTACTATGAGGTGTTCCCTTATTTGAATATTATCTTTTTGGATTTGTAGGTCTTGTTACATTGAAACACTCCACAGCTCCTTTTTTAAAAGTAGAGCCTTTTCTTCCGGGACATTATGAAGTTTTGGATTTAAAACCAAATGGCAAAGTCGCATCTGTGGAAATGGTTAAATATCATCACTGCAGGGATGAGCCTCTGCATGTCCTCTATGACAGTGTGGAGAAACTCTTCCCAGGTAATAGAAGCCCACCCACCCCTGCAGCACCCCCCACCAAAGGAAAATGGTCACGTTCTCATGCCAGTACGTTTCCTAATTCACTTGGAGGTGATACATTGGGATTTGGCAGGCTCCCCTGCTGAGAGATTGCCATCATGGTGGAAATGGGTGACTGTGGACCTCATTTCAATAACTAACGAAGCCCCAGCCTTTCTGGAGCTGTTTGATTTACTTTGTTTTTATAGGTTTTGACATAGAAACCGTGAAGAGCAACCTCCGCATCCTTTTTGACAATGCTGTTAAGAAGCGTTTGATGACAGACAGACGTATTGGTTGCCTTTTATCAGGTGAGGTCTTTAAAAAAAAATAATAATAATAATATTTTTTGTATGTTTGTTTAAGTGAAATGATTTGTAGCCACCCTGAGATTTGACTATAAAATATTTTTGTTCTAAGATTTAATCTTTCCTTTATTATAGGACATAAAAGTTTTTTGTAAGCTATTTAATATTCATATTAATACTGTGACTTAGAATTACACTGTTGCTGTATTATTAGTGTAAGAGCTAGTTAGTATACATTCTTTAGAACTCTAGTGATTTTAACTATTTTATATAGTTACCTTATCAAGTGTCCAATAAAAAACATATTTCTCTTATTAAGGTTCTTTCAATTTAAAAAACTTGGGGATCTTAAATAGTAAAACTACAGTCCAGATGTATATCATATGCATCCCTGTCTAATGCTAAGCATCTAACCAGTATACTTGCTCTTTTTTTCTGCAGGAGGCTTGGACTCCAGCTTGGTTGCTGCCACTCTGCTGAAGCAACTAAAAGAGGCCCAAGTACAGTATGCTCTCCAGACATTTGCAATTGGCATGGAGGACAGCCCTGATTTACTGGCTGCTAGAAAGGTAAGATACTGTGTACAATCAGTGACTTGAAAAAATGTGCTCTATATGTGTAATATGAAATAAATTGCATTCTGCCATCATGTAATACAAATTACAATAAATTAATAATTTACTAAAAATAAAATTTTAAAAAACGAAAGGTAAAAATGCTGTCTTTGCCCATTATGTATTACAGCAGACTTGTTATTAGAATGAAAATCAAGCATAGATTCTGTTTGTACCGCTCTTTTGACCCTAGTAATTGATTTGAATTAAATATGTTAAAATAGATTGAAATGCCTTTTGAACATCAGCTGAGTTGAATAGTGTCCTCTAGGTACTGTCATCTACCATGACCCATATAATCCTCACAAAGACCCTGTGATAGTATTTCTGTACTTCAGAAAGTAAGGGCTTGGTGTGGTGGTAAGATTGTGGCTTGGGGACTAGCTTCTGGTTTCAAATCCTGGCTCTATCATAAAAGTCCTTACTTATGTAATGGATATAAAAGTGTCTATAATGGGATAGTTTTGAGGTTAATTTTATATATATATATAAAATTCATTTGAAATATGTGGAGTAGAACCTAGCATATGTAATAAGTAGTGAATATTAGCTGTTTTTTTTTTTTTTAAATAAGTCATAATGCTTTGACCTATGGGCAGAGGGGTCTTGCACATATTCAGTGTGGGAAACTGGTTCTTGATCTGGAAGAACTTAGAATGGGTAAGAAAGAGCTAGAAATCAATCTCAATGAGAGCTGATCGCAAAACAGCCTGAGAAAATAGAAGGAGCCAAGGGCCATTCTATGTAGGAATAACACCCAGGGTCTAATATTAGACATTTTAGGAGTATAAAAAGGAGGCCAAGTTCAAAGTGGAAGCACGTTTAACTAGAGAAAGATACTTGATTAGATAAAATTGGTGGGGAGGGAGGGATACTAATTGGGAGCCTCTTGACTCTTAGGTTTCAGTCTTGAAGTGGGAGGGGCTGATGGGAGATTTACTTCTTGTGGTTGAGAGGTTAGGAACAGGCAGAGGCACTTGGCAGAATGGGGCTTGAATGTGGTGGCCTGAAGAATTATTTCTTCTTACTGTGGTGACCTGGGGAATTATATTTTCTTATTTTCCCTTGTTTATTTTTCACTACTAAATTTATCATGTTTTGTGAGGTACTATCTGTTTCATTTTCAGGGTTATTTCCTTTAAATAAAAGAATTTGAATATTTCTTTAATCAGGTGGCAAATCATATTGGAAGTGAACATCATGAAATCCTTTTTAACTCTGAGGAGGGTATTCAGGCATTGGATGAAGTTATATTTTCCTTGGAAACTTATGACATTACAACAGTTCGAGCATCAGTAGGTAAGATAAGATATTTTATGTTATTAAAAAGTTTTTTTTTTTAATACTGAAGACAAATAATGAAGTTTTAAAAAATTATTGCAAGAATTAGTGTGTTAGCTTTCTTCTGCTGTGACAAATATCTGAAACAATTAAGTTAAAAGGAAAAATGGTTTATTTTGAAGCTCATGGTTTCAAAAGTTTCAGTCCTAGTCAGTTGGCTCTGTTGTTCTTGAGGTGAGGCAGAACATTGCAAAAGAGAGCACATGTTAAGGTCAAGCTGTTCTCTTCATGCTGACCCAGAAGGGAAAAAAAGGGGAGGGGTTAGGGTCCCAATAACTCCTTCCATGCACACCCCACTCATCTACTTCCTTCCAGTAGCTCCCACTTCCTAAAGGTCCCACTGTCTTCCAGTAGCTCCACAGGCTGGGAGCCGAGCTTTGAACACATGGGCCTTTAGTTTAAAGAAATGTTATTTAAGAATGAGTTCATGGGGCTGGGGTAGTGGCTCAGCAGTAGAGCATTCGCCTAGCATAATTGAGGCCTGGGTTCGATCCTCAGCACCATATAAAGCAATAAATAAATAAAATAAAAGTATTGTGTCCAAGTACAACTAAAAAATAAATATCTTTTTTAAAAAAAAGAGAATGAGTACAAACAAAAGTCCTATATTGCAAATTGTTTAAGATCACTTAACAATTCCATGAATTTCTTTTGGAGTGAAGGAAATACTAAATGCGCAGTTTAGACTCCACTGTTTATATTTCCCCAAAGAGTGGATACAATTTTCCACCCTTTTTCCTCCTTGTTTCTCTAGTTTCACTGTGTAGTTTCTTGGGCTATCCAGTTGGCCTTCTGTATTTGTGAGTTCCTCATCCTTAGGTTCAACCAGCCGAGGTTTGCAATATTTGAAAAAAGAAAGATTAAATCTGTACTGAACTTGTGTAGACTGTTTTTTTTTTCTTGTCATTATTCTCTAAGCAGTATAGTATAACAACTATTTACATAGCATTTACATTGTTTGTATTAGGTATTATAAGTCATCTAAAGATGACTTAAAGCACAGGCATACTATGCCTCAGAGTGATTATGATTTCAGTTCTGGACCTCTTCAGTAATGCAAATACTACTAGAAATTGAATCATGAAGTTTCTGGTTTCCCAGTACATAAAAAGATATATTTACACTGAACTATGTGATCTGTGAAGTATGCAACTACATTGTCTGAAAAATATATGTACATTAATTATAAAATACTCTACTGCTAAAAAAATCCTAATAGTCATGTGAGCTCTTGGGAAAATAACTTTGTAAGAAACAAAATATCTGAATTATAATAAAGCCAAAGCATAATAAAATGAGGCATGCCTGTGTACAGTAAGTTGTGTGGGATTATATGCAGATACTGTCCATATTATATAAAGGACTTGAGCATTTGTGAATTTGGGTATTCACAAGGAAGGGGTCCTTGAAACAGTCCCCCATGGATACATGGATGGAACACTAGTCTTTGGAAAATGGGGAATTACGTGCATGTTGTAACTTGTTTTCCTTAAGGAATACTTACTTTAGATGTCTTTTGGTAAATATTCCATCTACAACTTATCAGTCACTACAGTTATTTAGCTCTACAAATAATGCTAGTTTTATCTGATGGATACATATTGATATGGAAAATGTACCCCAAATCAAAAAAAGCCAATGTTGTTAAGCCTGTAAAATAACAGTAGCTTAGATATTTCCTCTTTTTAAAAACATTTAACTTGGAGGACAAAAAAAAAAAAAAAAAAAAAAAAATCTCTTGCCCTTTAAGACATTACAGTGAGAAAGTAGATACACAATTTATCTGTGTTACTGAAATTTAATGGGGTTGGGGGTGGGATTAGCAGGGGGAATTCAAAAGTTTCCCTTGAGGAGAGGGAGGTAATTAAAAGAAAGGTTAAGAAGAGACCACTGGGGTTGGGGATTTAGCTCAGTGGCAGAGCACTTGCCTAGTACACACAAGGCCCTGAGTTCCTTGGCCCTGAGTTCCTTAGCCCTGGGCGGGCCGGGGGGCGGGGTGGGGGGGGGAAGAGACCACTGGTTTAGGAAGATGTGGAGCAGGGACCAGGCAGACGTGTTTCAACAACTTATGTAACTGCCTTAACTATATAAAATTGTAAATGAGAGTGTTTGGGTAAAGTCAGTCCAAAAAAATTAAAACTAAACTACCTCTGTTAGTGTATTTTATGTGGCTGTAATGAAATACCTGAGGTTAGATAACTTAAAAGGAGTTAATTTAAGTTGAAGTTTGGAGGCTGAAAGTTCAAACAGTGTGGCAGCCTGGCAAGACCCCCCAGCTGTGCCACCTCATGGTGGATTGCATCCAGGTGGGAACATGCATGAGAGCGAAGATTACAAGGAGAGACAGGAGGCCAGCACTCAGGAAAGGGCTCTTTTATAATAACTAGCCCTCTCCAGAACTAAGAGTCTCATGAGAACTGTATCAGTCCCTTCCCTTACAAGGGGATGTCTCCAATGACCCACCCAGCTCTTAGCATGCCCACCTTCTACAGATCCTACCACCTGTCACATGGCCACACTATAGACCAAGCCTCCAACACATGAACCCTTGGGGAACAAATGACATGTCTAAACCATAGTAAAACCCTTATTTTTGTGTATTAATACCAGCATGTAATGCATGATTATTATGTGTTTGAGTATTATTCAGTTTAGCAAAATTTCAAGGTATATGTTCTTGGTCTAAAAACATTAGAAATTTTAAGCCTGTTTACAAAATTGTAGAATGATTTCTGGCTGTTTACTGCAATGGTACAACTTTTGAATTAAGTACATATAAATGGCTTATCTGTGTAAGGTCATTATTTTGGAAACTATTTTCTGTTAATACAAAGTCTAGTATAATAGTAAAGTCTGCAGTTGTTTCTGAAAGCCAAATAAAAAGGTATTTTTGATGGAGGGTTATGTTGACATTAACATTGATTTCTCTCTTATTTAAGGCATGTATTTAATTTCCAAGTATATTCGGAAGAACACAGACAGTGTGGTGATCTTTTCTGGAGAGGGATCTGATGAACTTACGCAGGGTTACATTTATTTCCACAAGGTGAGCACTCTGAAGCAGAGGACATTTGTGCTAGTAGGAAACATTTGACTGTTTTCTATTATCCGTCCTACTCCTTTTCAGTGTTAGCAGTGTCTTTTCTAAGTACCTTCTGAGTTTATGAGGAAATCAGTAGTGTCAGTTTCGTATTTCTTTGGGGAAGAAAGAAGTCTTAATAATAGTATCAGATGATTTTCATTCTTTAAAATGAACAAAGTTACAATCACCTTTCTATGTCTTCATCTGTTTTATCTGTTGTAATGTTAGCAGTTGTGGTAGGTGTGTTTTATAAGACCTTGCCTGTCTCTAACCAGACATTTACTCCTGTCCTTCCGCTTGCTTAGCTTTCTATCTTACCTACCTTTGGTGTTGGAATATGCTTAAAAGAGAGAAGTAAAAGTAGTTTGGTGTGCCACAAGCAAAGCTGTTGTTCTGTTCTTTCTTTGTAAAATAGGCACCTTCTCCTGAAAAGGCTGAGGAAGAGAGTGAGAGACTTCTGAAGGAACTCTATTTGTTTGATGTTCTCCGTGCAGACAGGACTACTGCTGCTCACGGGTAACTTGACGATTGTTTAAAGAAAAAACAGCCTTCAAAAATGGAAAAGATCAGTGGCCAATTTTTTTTTCCCCAGTCAGTATATGTTGTAAAGTATGACTTTTATAGAACAAATGAAGCTGGTTTCTTAACTTAGTCCCCAAGAATTGGGCTGAAGTCAAAGTGCTATTGTGGTAATGGGGAGGAGGGTCTTCTGTTGGTTACCTCGGATAGTTTCCATCTTTAAAGTTTTTTTTTTTTTTTTTTTTTTTTTTTTTTTTTAGAGTGAGAGAGAGAGGGAGAGAGAGAGATTTTTTAATATTTATTTTTTAGTACTTGGCAGACACAACATCTTTGTTTGTACGTGGTGCTGAGGATCAAACCCGGGCTGCACGCATGCCAGGCGGGTGCGCTACCACTTGAGCCACATCCCCAGCCCCATCTTTAAAGTTTAATAACATTCTACATCTGACCCACAGGGAAGGCAGCTACAATTATTTTTTAAGTCTTTTTAGAAAAAGCTAAGGCTGTAAACTCCATATAACAAGTATTGAGTGCCCACCATGCCTCTTTGATGCTGTAGTGACTCTAAGGGCACAAAGATAAGGAAGGTTTGATTAGATTATAAAACCAGGGTTCTCGTTCCCTCTTGGCTAAAGTTTTCATGTTTTAACTGGTCATTGGAGAATTGAAGACTCTTACTGTATGTGATAAACAACTGACATTAAATATTTTAGTTTCTTCTACTGAATTACACTTAATTTAGGAAATAATTACATGGGAGAGTTTAGGAAATAATTACATGGGAGATAGGGAATGAGCCTGATGCATGATTAATACCCTATTCTGTCTGCCCTAACCAGGGTCATTAGGATTCAGGACACAGATGATGTGGCATTTGATGGAATATTGTGAAACATTGGTTTCTTTTGCATACTATATATGAAAATATTAATCAGTGGTAAAAAATATATACTGAATTGTTATTGCAGTTGTTAATAAGAGAAGAAATTATCTAGAAAAAACTTGGAGTCAGTTCCAAGCAAGGTACATTCTTAATTATCAGCTCACTCATGATCCTTAACTTTTTCTGCTTTTCAAGTTATACATTTAACTTTTCATATAAGGGAAAGTAAAAGTAATAGTCTCAAAACAATAATCACACGCAATAGATGAAATAATATCTATTATTTTGAATGAAGATTTCTGTATTCATCTGTTAGTGTAGAACAGTCAGTAGGAGGTTGTTGAAATGGCTGTATAATCCCAACATTAATCAATCTGGTTCCGTTGCTTGGAAGCTCTGAGCCTGAACCTAAATTGACAGGTACTCAATACCCATTTTGATTTAGATCTTTCAATTTTCTCCTTTAAGCCTTGAACTGAGAGTTCCATTTCTGGATCATCGCTTTTCTTCCTATTACTTGTCTCTGCCACCAGAAATGAGAATTCCAAAAGTAGGTAAAATCAACTCAACATAAATACTGCCTATTGCTCTCAGGTTACATCTGTGACTTTTGCTAATGCTTCTTCTGTTTTCATGTCAGAATGGGATAGAGAAACATCTCCTGAGAGAGGCATTTGAAGACTCCAACTTGATTCCTAAGGAGATTCTCTGGCGACCCAAAGAGGCCTTCAGCGATGGGATAACCTCAGTTAAGAATTCCTGGTTTCAGATTTTACAGGAATATGTCGAACATCAGGTACGAGGTCTTTAAAAACAGTTTGTGCAATATAATTTAGATGCAGAGCTGGAATCTCCGTTCTTTTCATGTTTGGTTTGAATGTTTGCTGTCTGTAGGAGAGAGTCATAATCTTATAAATAGCATCTCTTTTAAAATAACAATTATGTAAGAAATAAGCAAAGAAGGTTTATAAAGTAGTATTTAGATTTGAAAGAGGGAGAGGGGAGGCTTACTAATCAGCACTGGCCATTTAACCTATTTTGGGATACTTACAGACATTAGACACAAGTGAATAAAATAACCTCTAAGTATTAGAAATATGCATGTGAATACTTTTTGAAAGTTAACTATAGCTGTGCATGTTATGGATATTGTAGCATTTTCCAAGTGATGCGTGTACAATTTATTGTCATGCTTTCTCTTTATTTTGGTTTTGTGGTAACAGAGCAAACACAGGTATTTCCATGCCATTTAAAAGGCTATTCTGCTCTTACACTCTTATTCTTACAGGTTGACGATGCGATGATGGCAGCTGCAGCCCAAAAATTCCCCTTCAACACTCCTCAAACTAAAGAAGGCTATTATTACCGTCAAATCTTTGAACAACACTATCCAGGCCGGGCTGACTGGCTGACCCATTACTGGATGCCCAAGTGGATCAATGCCACTGACCCTTCCGCTCGCACTCTGAGCCATTATAAGTCAGCTGCCAAAGCATAGGCACTCTCCAAGCCGTGAAGTGAAAGTAGATGTTTCTTCTTGGGGTGTAGAGGCACTGGGGACAGTCAGGGGAGCAGTGAAAGTCAACCACTTAGGCCTACTTGGGCATGAAAAAAATAAAAGTCATACCTAAAACTTCGTTCTACTCATTTGTATTCCTACAGTTCTGTCATTAGAGGTAACTAGAAATGGAATAACTGTGCCATATCACAGTAAGGAGGATACAGTGAGCTAGGCCAAGAGGGAATGGTCTGATATCTACAAGAACTGTTTGGAAGATGTTTGGGCCTCATGCACATGTGGATTCCCAGTCCTTGTCTTATCCTAGTGTGGTCTTCTTGTGATTGCCCTTTTAGTTCTGCCCACATTCCTTACAGTTGGCTGGAGATGTGAATCCTTTATAGGAGTTTGGGACCATTCTATTGTGTAATATAGTAGTTCAGTTTTGTCTTTTGTAGGTTGAGCCATTGACCCTCCGGGAGACTATTTTTCCAGAACTGAGGTCAGACTTTTAAATGAAGTGATCTTTGGTGTGATTGTTCAGCTCTACTGTTGTACCAAAGTGGTTACATAGACAATATGTAAACTAATGGGCATGGCTCCATTCTATTAAATCTTTATAAACAGACCTCGGTCCCTGTTCCAGAGCAATAACCCAAGCTGTGCATTTCCAATAAAAGGAACAAAAGTAGGTTTCTCCTAGTTGGAGAAATAGGAAATTCAGAAACGTTTAATGAAAGGTAGATTTTTTGTTTGAATGCTCACTGGTTTTTTCAAGACAGCGTATTCAAATCATAAGAAAGGTGAATTTAGCTATTAAAGACTTTTGAAAAGGGAAGGGTTGGTACACAGGTAAATATAAGAATGATTGATGGGAAAAATGGGTAAGCCAGAAATTTAGTAAGTTGGAAGATGAGGAATTGATGTTAGCTGTAGGCCTTCATCTATAATTTAGAAATGCTTCCAAGAATCTAAAGAATGTCACTAATATTGGATGACTTTTAATGATTGTCTTGTATGTGTAGGTGCATAAATTGTTTAAATACAGCATGATTTGTCTCTGGGTATGTATTCCTGGTAAAGTGTCACCCAGCCAAGCTAAGTGGTGTTAAGAATGCTTGGGAAACTTGGTTGATAATGATAACACAATGAACATTGCAAGATTAAGTATGGCATAAACCATGAACTGCCAGTTTGTAAGGTTGTGGGGTTTGACTTCACATTTTTAACTTTAGTGACTGTGAGATCTGGAATATTCAGGTACCACCCAGAAATTTGATGGTTGAGATACTTAGTTAAGCCAATTTCATATCATCAAACTGGCAGCAACTTGCTAGATTTCAAGCTACACTTAAGATCCATGTAAGTTTTTTTTTCTTTTTTTCTTTTTTTTTGCAGGTGGCGGGGGTACCGTGGGGCACTTGACCACTGAGCCACATCCCCTGTTTTGTATTTAGAGACAGGGTCTCACTGAGTTGCTTAGTGCCTCGCTTTTGCTGAGGCTGGCTTTGAACTCGTAATCCTTCTGTCCCAGCCTCCTGAGCCACTGCAATCATAGGTATACCCCCTGCGCCCGGCCCATTTAAGGTTCTTGGCACACATTATAAAGTGGCTAAAAGTGGCAATCTCTGGGGCATGTTCTTGTACTCGGCCGCTTTCAGATTGGCCAAGCCTGTTTTCCTGGACCATTCTGGTCTTGGTAATTCAGTGATGAGGAGGCACATGGCATCTAATACACACAGCACCACTAACAAAAACTTGTTTTTGAGGAGTGAACTAAAAGAACAGCTGCTGTGATGCTGTCATTTCTGCCTCATGAGCACTTTATAATAAAACAGCCTGCTGCTTGAAGTTCCTCTCTCTTTGATCTAATATCTGCTCTAAAAAAGATATCATATAGTTTGACAGTCTTTTTATACTTTTATTTTTTAAGAAAGTGAATGTGGGCTGGGTGTATAACTCAGTGGTGGAGCACATGCTGAGCACAAGGACCTGCGTCCAACCCTCAGCACCAAGAAATAGAAACCACAGAATATCCTACTTTTTAAAGAGTTCTAACACATCCTTGCAGATCTCTTGCTAAAAAGACCATTGTGCATGTGTGGATCAATTATCTTGGATAACACACAGCTTGAAAGTATCTTAAGTCTTTTATAAGGAAAAAATATAGAAAGAAGCTAGCTTATCCTGAGCCTGTGAGCCTTCCCACAGATGACGCCGTCTTTGTGGGAAGTTTCCTTGTGTCAAGATTGTTGTATGAATAGATCTTGTTGAAGCCACAGGGGCCAACCGTACTCCATAATTCCTCCTGTTTGGGGGTTGCCTTGGTTTGGTCTGGGGTCTGTGCTAAGGGGTCCTTTGCATTACCATGGATGGGAAACCTGGCTGTGAAGAGGCAGAGTGAAAGCTGACAGGGAGGTGGTTACAGAGACTAGCCATGTGTAGTGTGTGAAGCACTACTGCCCAGCACATACCCATTCACCGTCCTAAGCAAATTATTCTGTCAGTCTTCTCAACCTTAACTGCAAGTGTGGCAGCTTTGATTTTCTTTAAAAGTGGCCACTGCAGTATTCCTGATCCCATGTACCCTACTCAAGCCTTGCTATTCTCTAAATAAGCAGTCTACTTACACTGTCTCTGAGCCTGGCAGGATTTTATGGTTGTTTTGAATAGCAGAATTTGGTGGAAGTGATGCTGGGTGACAAAAAGTGATTTGGGGCAGAAGTAGTGGTGCATGCCTGTAATCCGAGCAGCTTGGGAAGCCGAGGCAGGAGGATCACAAGTTCAAAGCCAGCCTTAGCAACTTTTCCAGGCCCTGTCTCAAAAAAAAAGGGGGGGGGGCGGAGGGCTGGGGATGTGGCTCAGTGGTTAAGGGCTCCTGGGTTCAGTTCCTGGTTAAACACCCCCTCACAGCACTTGCGTGCGTGGATGGACACACACACACACACACACACACACACACACAATTAAGTGACTTGGCTTCTGCTTTCTCTTTATATATGTTACAAGGAAGCATTGGCCTCATGGAAAGGCCTGGTACAAGAGTTTGAGTGAAGGTCAGCTGTTAACAACTGTCACCAGACTTGTGATAAAGCCTCTAGAAGGTTCCAGCTGCTAGTCTTTAAGTCTCTCACCTGAGCCCCCAAGCATGGGGAGCAGAAAAGCCATTATGCATATAATAAGTGGTCAGTGATAGTGTTAAGTTTTGGGTAGTTTCTTATATAGGTACAATAACTGGGACAGGTGAATACCATTACCCTAGTTTTACACAGGTAATGTAAATCACCAGACCCAAGAGTTAGTACTAAGTGGTACAGCCCCAAGTTAGCCAGACAGATTGGCTTCAGAGGCTTTGTGCTCTTCTCTCCTGGCTATTCCTGCATTGTCATCATGGAACTGTAGCCTGTGTCTCTGATGGGAATTGAAATACTGAGGGAAAAGACTTCCTTTGGGTTTTCTGGGGATCAAGAACAGGGAGAGCAGGATGCTGATCAGGGGATCAATGTGCAGCTATCATTTTCTGTGATGGCATAGGCTCAGTGATGCTGAAAAAACCCCAACATTTAGGTGCATTAGTACAACAAAAGTTTATTTTTGTTGAAACTATATGCTTATGGAGGGCTGTGCTCTTTATTGAGGGGTTTATACTCTGGGCATCCGTACCATTGCAGGAAAAATCTTGACTCATACTTCCAACATCAACAAGGGAGGGGATGGAGAAAGTGGTGAATCATGTACTGAAACATAAGACTTCCACTCTGAAGGGACACATCATTTTGGTTCAGATCCTGTACTAGTCACACGGCCACCCCTAACTTTGGAGAAAAGCACCAATGACTCCTCAAATCCACTCTTTGGACATCAAATAATCTGTTCACCCTCATGTGTATGAAACATACTCACCTCCTTTTCAAGAGTGATGACCTAAGAATTCCATTCCACCATGGTTTTAGGTCCTGAATTCAGACTCTGTGAGTGATGTACTGATAGGGAAGTCTGTTTCAGGGCTGAGAAGTGGCATTTCTTCATGAACTAAGAATCTGCTCTCCACCTGCCTGATATGTAATAATAATAATAATAATGAATCGGCAAACAAAACACCTATTCAAAAAGGAGAGAACCAGAGTAATTTTGATGTGCTGCTAATTCACCCTTTAAAGGCCCCCATGTTCAGCAAAAAGTTGTCCTTCATGGTCATCAGTAGCTAAGATGTCAGGATGTTGGCAGTAAGAAGCAGGAGTGAAAGGGCTGGGGGAATCAGTACCTGGCGTGGGGGGCAGTGGGAACACTTTGATGAGGAAGGGCTGATTTCTAGCAATATTATCAATAATATCAATTGCTGATTCTTAGCAATACAGCTAATTTGGCTCAGACATTCTAATTTTGGCTACAGAAAAAGAGTTATCAGTTATTGATCATCCTTCCCAATTGCTGAAGATCGCTTGAGCTATCATCAATCAACACAGCAGCTTGGGGAGGTGTGTACTCTTGAGCTCATCCCCATTTGATAGATAAGGGAGGTGGTATACAGAGTAAGTATGTTGCCAGCTTAAGGTCACATGGCTAAGTATTAGGAGTAGGATATTTGATGCCAGGTTCCAGGGTTTTAGAAACTTCCTACTATGAGCAACCTTTCAAAGGAACAGAAATATAAAGTGTAATTATGGAAAAAATTCTATATTTTAAACAGAAGTATATATTTTTACTCTATGAGTATTTCATAAGCTATTTAGCACATCTAATTTAAGCTCAATTTTCTATTTCCATTTTAAAAATTGGTAGTAAACATATATAAGTACACTTGTGATTAGATCTTTTATGAGTTCTTTTCTTGATTTCAAGACCTAACTAGCCAGTAATTGGGTGCCAAGAAATTAATTCATAATTTTCCTTTCAACTTAGAGAATTTTAGATAATGCTGAGGGTAAAAGCCATAGTTATAAATTATCAGTAAATTTTAAAAATTGCTGCAGTATTAAAATATATGATTGCTGAGGACTAATAATACAAAAAACCACAAGGTGGCAGTCATGATATACTTTTCAGGCAATTTTGTGCATTTCTCAAAGGCACTGGTGTGGAAAATCTATTTTATGCTAAATTGAAGAGAGGACATGTTCATTTCATTGGACAAATCCAAGCACAGATGCTCCATAGGTAATTATTGATCAGTTTTAACTCAATAACAATATGGCTATTGTACAGGTCCCTATGAGCTTATATAGGTATTTTTTTCTGAAACCTTTCATTTCCTCTTTCCTGAATTCCCCTGTCCTAAACATACCTGCAAAAAAAATGTGTCCTTTTAAAAATGGAATCACTTATAAACTGGAAGGTAAGAAAGGATGTGGACAACCCCAGATCGCTTTATTTACTTTATGAATGTAATTAAAATCTGCATAACTGTCATTTTTCTAATCACCCATTCTACCTAGCCCTGATCATCACAGTTTATTCAAATACAATCAAAAGACAAAACATTTATCAGTTATTGATACATAATACATAACTTTGCACATAATATCAGCTATCGTACTGTACTGTGTGCCTAACACTGGCCTAAGCCCTTACTCAGTGTGTAACACCTTGAGAGACACCTACTATTGTTGCCATCCCTATTTGAAGATTAAAGAAACAGAATGCACAGCAGACTAAACACTGAATAAGATGGTCAACTTGTGGTTAATGGAATTGCTGTCAATTATAATGAATAGCACAGAAAAATATTCTGTACTAGCAAGGTGATTTTCATATGTGGTTAGATGACTCATAGAAACTTGGTGAGCCCTAATTACAATGACCATCTTTCTGTGCTGTCTTTAGTTCTCACCAATAAAGCAGCAACTCCTCTCTATTAACCTTATACTTTATGAACTTGAGTTCTTGGAGCTGCGGATTTAATGGGAATGCTAGAAGTTATGGAGCAGGTGGTTTGAAAATGGAGGGACAGGGAAGAACCCTATATGTTGGTCTATTTCAAGGGTAAAACGAATGACTCATTATCCAGTAGCAGGTTTCTGGGACTATGCATTAATTGAAGAGCTCAGATCAAATTATATAAATTACTAGCTTGGAATCTTTGCTAGAACACACTGAATGAAGCATTATATCAATCCTCTTGCATTTTCCTCTGACCATGCTACATTATGTTGTAATTGTCATAGGGATTATTGAGGATGTGTGGCTCTCAAAGACCACAAGGTGGGGGCAAGATGATATTCAACTGAATATGTTCCATAAGCTTCATGTCAGTGTTAACATATGAATCTGTCTCTATGTGCATGCACACATTTGTAGTTTAGCACTTTCTTTGTGATCATCGGTTAAAACCATAACCTCAGTCGCTAGCTTGTAGCCGATGAAGCCCACTCAGGCTGCTCCCACAGGGACTGTGGATGGCATCACAAAGTTATCTCATCTTTACACCCAATCCTTGGAGGAAGGCTAAACCTTAGGGGAACTTCCATATGGGGAACTTTGGAGAAGGCTGCAGCTGTGAGCTGTTGGGGGCTAGCATTCACAGTAGCTGGGGAATTTGGTGAACCAATTTGGTAAAGTGGATGGGTGGACAAAGGACCAACAACATCCCTACATTTTGCCATTTTAATATCTACAAATGTGCAATGAACCTTACAGAAATGATAATTGAGTATGCAAAATGCTAATTTTTCCTCCATCTGCACACTAAATTTAAGCCTATAACTTTAACAGTCTTGTGTGTATGTTTTCACTTAAAACACCACTGTATTTTTGGTGAAGTAAACCTTCTAAAATCTTTTTCTCCTAAATATTTTAGTCTCTAACTCTTTCTTTGCACCTAGATGGTTTATTTATTTATGTATTTTTGCCTTGAAGTGCCACCTTAGGTGCCAATTGAGAAACTGGCAATTTCTCAATGCCTCCCCAGTCCTCCTAAAACTGGAATGCTTTCTTGCTACCAAGTCCTCAAAACCTGACACATTCCCATCATCATTATACTATAGTGATGCTGTAGAATGATCTATGTATCTGAGTCAGCCAGTTTTTCCAGGAAAACAGAAGTTTTTTCGTGTTTTCTGGGCATAAATGGTTTGCTATTAGGAATTAGAGACTTACTAGACTATGGGAAGAGCTTGGGGGTTGGAGGCATGCAACTAAGGTCAGGAAATCATGGGGAGAGGAGCTGTTGCTGAAGATCTCTACCTGCAGTAACAGTACAGGTGGTTTTCCGAAGCTTACCAGGAAGCTGCTGTAAGTCTTAAGAATCCCTGGGAGTCTCCTGCTATTGTAGGCTGCAGCAGTACCAGGAAACCATTCTGAATCTCATTTGATAAAGAATCTTGCTGAAGTCATTTTTAGAAGGTACAACTTCTCTTTCTCTTCCCTTTTTCAAGTCTTGAGCAACTTTATGGGCAGCTCCACAGTTCAGGAAGAAGATGATAGGAGAAGATCCTAAAAGGGATGGTGGTTTTGCTCAGTTGATAACAGGCAGTCTGTCACAATGCTTGATGATAGATGTAAAAAAAAAAAGTCCAAAAGTTTAGTTAAATAACCTAATTGGTTTTATTTGCCATTTATGAATCAGGAAACATCTAAAAATAGAGAGGTTCTCCATCAGACATGGCAGAATAGTTGTAGGGCAGCTTGAACAGGAATAAGAAAGTAACATAAACAAAGAGTAGATTGGTTAACATCAGTTTACTGGTAAAGGTTAAAGTCAGAATTTCCGTATCATGTTGGCTACAGATGGCCTGTTTGGGGCTTTGGGTTTTCTCTCTCACATTTCCCTGATTACTCAGAAGTTCTGATAAACAACTTAATTTCAGTTGGGCAATGTGGAACTTTAGCACAAGTGATTCCATTTTGGTTTGGTTTGTTAGAATTTAGTGAAGAGGCTCAGCTCAAATAAGTGATCTTTTATAAATTTTATTTAACATGCATTATGAGCTTCTAACCAGGTAGAGAATATAACTTACCCATTGTTATGTTCTCAGGGCCTAGTGCAGTTCCTGGAAAAGATACTCAATAAATATTAGGAAATGACTGAGTAAGTCAATGAGGAGAGGGCAGTAACTCCTGGAAACCCGATGATTTGGGTTGTGTTGTAAATAATGCCATGATAGATCAATGTCATTCTCCAGAAGAGCCTTATATTTGTGATTTACGATAGAGAGAATGGTAATTCAGGATGATATCTTTGCCTGGCTGATCAGAACTGTCACATTTCTGAAATTTAAAATACTCAGTAGGAAGGAAGCTTTGAAAGTCAGGACACTGAAGCTGGTGAGACACCTTGGGCTAGAGTGTCAAACTGTAACATCACCTCTTTTCAACTTCAAGAGCTCAAGAATCATTTACATATTGAGATGCCACTAGGTGGTGCTCTTGCTTGTTTGTGTAGCTGGCCATTGACTTCCAGACAAGGAGATTGATAAGGCAGTCACAAATGTTACAATTCTTTTAAAACAACTGAGCTGTCCCTCAAATAAGAACTATAACATTGACTTACTTGATTTTTAGATACACACAATATTTCAAGTAAGAATTAAAACAAACCTAAAGATTAAAGAGCAAATTAGAGCATAACATGGTTGTCCATAATGCTTTCACAATCTGAGAGTTACAGTACAACTGGCACTAGAATCTTGTTCTCGAAGTGTCCCCAGGGGCTCTTATCCCCAATTACCCTGTCCCCGCTTCCCATGTGTGTGGGATGATTCAAAAGCTCACTGTCTTACTTTTGAAGTCTATGGCGGATTCACCCCACCCCCAGCCAGTGAGTAGGTTCTTAAATTAGCTCAAATTATGGTTAAGAGTTGAATATGACAAATAGAGGCAAAATTGCTACAGCATGACTAAAATCCTTCTTTTTAAGGTCCATAAATTTCTTTTAAACCAAAGTAAAGCTTTTCCTATAATTTCATACACTTCTTTAAAAAAATTACGAAAGTCATACACACTCATTTCATAAAACCCAGAAAATAAGGGTAAACAAAGAGAAAAAGAAGAAAAAACACTATTAATATCAGCCCTAATAACCAATAAACATTTAGTGAGTGTTTTTAGAATCCTTTAGTATTCATTTATTTTTGCATCTGATTAACCTGGTACATTCTTGGTATATATTCTGTGTTCCAGGTACCATGCTGGGTTTGGGTTTACAAAGATCGAGATAGGTAACCATTCCCTACAGGATAGATATTCTCTCTTATATGAATGCATATAAACACATACATATATATGTTTTACAAAAAAGTGTAATATCGTACACACCATTTTGTATTCTGCTTTGTATCTTGCTTTTTTCCCCCTGAATGATTTGCTAAGAGCATTTGTCCATGTCATTAAAACCTTCAAAGGCATCATTTTAAATTAATAATATTTTATTTTCTAGATGCCCCATAGTTCATTCATCTAATTTTTATATTCTTAAAAATGAAAGTTATCTCTAATTGTTTAATACAAAAATAATAACTCAATGAACAACATTGTAGCCAAATCTTTGCTTACAATCACCATTATGATCCTAGTCTAAATTCCCAAAGATATGGTTGATGGATCAAATAACTTATGAAAAGTTAAGAGTTTGATATCTCTGGCTACATTTCCTCTGTAAGGGCTACATCAATTTTTTTCTCTCTTGCTTCTTTAAATTCTCACCATCATCATTTTCATTTAAACATAGTTGTTAATTATATGTTTGAAAGTATTATTTTGTTGCTGTTTAAATTAATATAACCTACATTCCTTTGATTATTAATGAGGTTGAGTTTTTAATATTATTAACCATTTTTCGAATATTTTTTAATTGCTCACTGGTGTCCCTAGTCTGGTTTTTTATTAGGCATTATTTTTTTCTTTATTGATATGGAAGGATTCTTTATATGTTTAGGTTATTAACTTTTGCAATATGTTTCTAGTTTGTTGTTTTCTATATTTATTGTATTTTTTGGGGGGGTCATGTAGAATTTCACCTCTTATTCACTCAAACCCTGTTTTCCTTTAAGGTTTCTGATTTTAGCTCCTTTATTTGGTATCACTTAACTAGAAGTGGAGGCAAGGATGAGCAGTTTTATGGCTCATTACAAATTATCCTCTAGAATTAGTTTTCTTTTCTATCTTTAGTTTAGGATTCTCCTAAAAAATTCTTGATCCTTACAATAATGAAATTACTTATTTCATCCTTTTGTTCTTAGAGGGAAACTTTCCAATGGGAGGGAGGGCAGCACTATTTCCCTAGGGGCAATTTTGAAGTCTGTGGAGGCATACTTGACTGCCATAATCGAGAGAACCTACTGGCACTTAGTAGGTGGGGTGCAGGAATATTGAACATCTTGTAATATACAGAATGAGGAATTGTTCCTCCTGAATGCCAGTATCATCTCTGATTGAGAAACACTGAGCTAGACTATCATCCACAGACATCTTTAAAAAAATACCAGCCTTGCAGCATTCTACCAAGAATATTTCCATTTAAACCTTGATGGTCGTGTATGTTTTCCAGCAGTGTATGTATTATATATGCAGACATAATGGAATAGAACATATAAACCTTTGCTTGAACAGCAGATTACATAGGCTAGAGTTGAGTCTGGGCACTGGACACTTACTCAGCTTATGACTGGTTATCAATTTCACTTATCAAGTACATTAAATTACTGATTTCCATGGAAAGTGTTACAGAGGGTGTTAAAAACAAATTAATTGAATCTGTCAACTAAGAACAGTTACAGTCTTAGTGATTCTCCAAAAATATAAAACAAAAATGTGTGCTGTTGGGGATACATCCATTTCTCACCTTTATCACGCTTCCCATTTCATATTTTCTAGTAAAGACTGCAATCTCAGAGTTGTCAGTGCAGCTGCTTTTGCTCAATATTATTTTTTTGATCGCTGTGGGTGCTGTTTGTTCCAATGCAAATGTGTGGAGGGCAGGAAATTACCAAGTCTGTTTTTATCTGTGAGTACATTGTTCCTGGAAATATAATTATTTTGTCCACTTGAAATTGCCTTTGATAGAACGACAAATTGGTATAAACCAGAGGTGTTTTCTTGCCTGCAGATGGCAGTGATTATTAACTTGTCATTCCAAATACAGGGTGTTGGTTTTACCCAGTGGTTCTAAGGTGTTATACTAATGGCAGTGCTTATTGTGTTCTAATAGAAATTAATAAGATTCAGACACCATCTTTGGAGGGGATATTGAATTTATATTCTTAACATGATGCCATTTACAATATTAAGTAACCAGACATGGAACTCAAAATTTATTAAATTAACATACTTCACCTGATTATGCAGAATATTGAATAGTGAAAAAAGAGCTTAAGAACAACATTTGATTATTGTGGCTAAACCCAAGTAATGCATCTTGGAAAATAAGATTCCAAAATATACTGCAGCTGTTATAAACTTTGTGCTTTTAAGATTTAGCTCTTGAACAACATGTAGCTGTAATGTTGATTGTTTTTTGAAGATATCAGAAAAATACATTCTGGAATGCAGACAACAAACAATGCCATCCAAATGGATGAAGTTGTCTATCTGAAGTAGTGCAAATCAAATCACAAACACCATCTTCCTCTTATATAAGCTCTTGGATAATGTGTGCAGTTCTAATATCATGAGGGTGATATGGTGGAACTGTGAAATCTGGGAAGGGTCCTCTAAAATGGCCAAGGGAAATGAATAAGAATTATGTGAGGGTGAACTTGGAAGATGAGCTTTCCTCAGAACAATAAATGGAGAGTGGTAAGAATTCCCCTCCCCTTCCTCCATGGCCATTGGGCATTATTTTACCTTTCAATGGGGTTAATGTAGGGCATAGAAAGAGGTGTTGTTTTTTTTTTTAATTCCTATGCTCTTAGAGTCTGCGTGTTGAGAATGTATAGAAAATAAAAATGTAATAATGTTTGAAATGAAGTACCCAAATATGGGATTTCCTAATACTTTTCAAAAGGGAAAAAATGGAAGTTTTAAGGATATGTCTGTATGTCTGGTCTTTTGAGGCTGAAATAACTGAGTGAAGATAGTTCTGCCTGTCTACAAACTACTCTGGGTTATGGAGACAGACTGCTTGAGCTGGCAGGACTTCAAGTTAAACTCCATGCCAATGCTTATATTCCTAGTGTCATCAGAATTACAAATCAACTTTGAAAGGCAAATATAAATTACTGTACCATTATGAATGTAGACAATTCACAGATGTATTGGATGGTCTTATTAGAGGTGTTCAGAGGAACTGGACAACATCTTGTTGAAGATGCCAGAGGAGATTTAGGCATTAGATGTGGCCAGATTAGATTTGTGATCCTGTGACTACTTTTGTGAACTGACTGTTACGGGAGGAAAATGAGGGTCAAGTGTATGAGCAGGTTGAACATGAATATACAATGTTTTGAATTAGCAACAGACAGGAGCTGCCAGCTCTCATTTACTTTTTTCCCCCCTCCCTCCAAGTTGAAATTTCTTCACTTATTTATTCAAAAGATATTTATGAAACTCCTCCTCTGAGCTGGCATTAGGAGACAACATTACTCTCTCAAAACATGTTTATTTGGTGGATAAATTATGAATACAAATTGTGTGTTAGTCATCTTTCCACCACTGGAACTAAATACTTGGAGAAAACCATGGAGAGGAGGAAAGATTTATTTGGATCACAGTTTCAGAGGTTTCAGTTCATGGTCATCCAACTCCATTGCTTTGGGCCTCGGGAGAGGCAGAACATCATGGCAGAAGGGTGGGGCAGAGCAAAGTCACTTCATGGCAGCTGGGAAGGAGAGAGAGAGAGAATGAGAGAAAAGATACAGGGACAAGATATGTCCTAATATCCTTTCAGGGCATGTCCCCAGTGACCTACTTCCTCCAACAGGTCCCACCTCCTGCAGTTTCCACTGCCTCCCCAAAATGTCATCAGACTATGAATCAATCAATGAATCAATCCATTGATGGGGTCAGGGTCCTCATGATTGAATCACTTTCCCAAAAGCCACATCTGAACCTTGCTATATTGGGGGACCAAGTCTTCAACACGTGAGGCTTTGGGGGACATTCCAGAAAGAAACCATAACAAGTAGCAAGACGAAGATTAGACAGGTTTCCCTTCTCATGTGGGCAAAAAGAAAAGAATGAGAAAGTAATGAGAAATAGAGGAACAGAACTGAAGAGATGGGATGTAGATCTACTACAGAGATAACCTTAACGTATGTGTTAAGTTTCTCTTGTGCTGCTTTAGCATCATCATAAATTTTGAAATACTGTGATTTCATTTTCATCTGTTCAAAATACTTTCTTTTTCTTTCTTTCCTTTTCTTTTTAATCTGTGGATTTCTTAGGAAAGTATTATTTAGTTTTTTAGTAGTAGGGGATTTTCAGATTTCTTTCTCTTATTCATTTCCTAATTTAATTATACTCTGGCAAGAAAGTATACTTGAATTATTTGAATTCTTTTAAATTTTTTGAGTTTTTTTTAAATGACTATATAGAATGCAACTCATTGGAATTGATAATATATTATCAGCTTAAGTAAAACTACATGCTATAACAAACAATTCACAAAACATAAAAAAATGTTATTATATTTGTCATAGCCCAAACAGTGTTTGGTGGGCAAATTTTCTAAGACAATTTAGGTACACAGTTTCTTTCACTTAGTGACTCCATCATCCTCTCAGTTCTCTTCAAATTTCTACATTGTAATCTCTGCATTCAATTGCCTGAATTACATGAAAATGTACATAAGAAATTTTAGAAGTTGATTCTGGACATGCTTTAAATCACTTCCATTACTTTCCATTAGTAGAAACCTGATCACATGGCGTAAGATAATTGGTAGTGAGAGGGAGGGGGTGCAGAAAATAATGTTTAGGGGTATTCTCAGGACAAGGATAAGTCTAGAATTATCTGAAACAGTCTGCCTTAGATGAAGGCTTTGTATTCCTGGATTTTTTAAACTTTCTGAAGTTATTGGTTACTTGCATCTCTAAGGAAATCATCTCAAGCTTTCTTTCTGTAAAACTGCAGAGAATTTCAATGAAGCCTTTATAGGAGTATTGCTTTTCACCTATTACCAAATAGCTGTTCCTGTTTTTTGATATTTTCTCTCTACTACTTCAGTTTTTCCCAATTCACTACAAGTATGAATACTGATCCCTTTCTTCATTTTCTAAGACCACACTTTTTTCATTTTTCAATAGATGATGAATAGTAGTGATTATTAGCAAAGCTTTATTAAAGCCCTGGATGAACAATCAAGGGAGAATTTCAACATGGAAACAAAGATACTTGATGTTGCTATTTCAAAATTCCAACAACAAAATACTACCAGAGTAGGCTCCACATGGTCATTTCTCTCCAAATCTCTGGATCTGGCATATTGGCATGAAACTGAAGATCATTTTAGGGCCATTCCCCCATCTCCCAGTTTCTTTATCCTCTTCCAAAGGCCTTCTATAAACAAACAAACCACACAAACAAATACACCAGCAACTGTTTCTCGGCTACCAGAAGAAATCAGCAAAGGGCTTTTTTAAGAAAACCAAAGCTGTTGGATAACCAACCAACAAAACAACAACAAAACCAATAGGAAAGAGTTTCTCTGCTAAAGGGAAAGATGTTTTACCTAATTATCCTGAATGATTTCAAACCCTTTAAGACTCACCATTTTTCATATTAAGTAGTCTTTTGCCCTTGCTTTGTCCATCTAAAAAGCCTTTAAGTAATTTCTCCAAAAAACAATTTTTCTCTCAGTTCCTAGAAAAACTACTTTGCTCTGTGTTAGTTTCTTTGAATCCCGTTGGCATTATTTCCTTTTACACTAGTGGTCTATTTGAATAATATATTCATAACTTTATGGATTTGTTTAAAAAGTGAGAGGAAATCTGAGCTTTCCAAGAATCCTTAGGAAAATAGCACAGCCTGCACATTAGGATCATCTGGGGAGCTTAAAAAACTCTTGGTTCTCAGACCAATTAAATTAGAAGGGGGTCAAATGGGAGCTGGATATGGGTGTGCTTTTGCATGCTCTTCCTATGATTCCAACATGCACATAAAATCGAAAGATACTGGATTAGAGAGAGATCTATCCTTGATTTCAGGAAGTTAACTTTTTGGATGATGGCTAAATTGCAACAAGATTTATGTGTTTTCAAAAGTAAAGAGCTAGGTATACATTTAGAGCCATTTTTCTTGGGAAATAGCCTACAATTCTCTTGGATTGTCACTGTTTGGAGATGCTGACACTGGGATATGATGTATAGGCTTCCAGATGGGATTAGATTGCAGAATTTTCTGCAAGCAGTAGCATCAACCATAGTAATAACTTGGTTGTCAAATTTGTACATTTCAAATCTGGGAATGATTCCCATTACCAGTTGAATTTTATCTAGGGGTAATTAAAACATTTCACCATAATTATAATTTAAAGCAGAGGAAATTTTATTTAACCTCCCATTGCGAAGATTATTAAACAGCTGGCAAGGCTTTTAGAATCAGTGATATGTAGGAAATGCAAGAATGATATAAAAACTTTACAGGTATTCTATATTCTCAGCCCACCCACTGTATAATTCTGTGGTACTAATAATTTTGACAGTAACTTTCTGAGCTCAGAGTTATCTGTCCAAAATAGTAAAAAATTGTCTGAATTCCATCCCTTCAACAATTCAATAAATGTTTATAGAAGAATTTTGTACATATATATGGAAAGTGCAGGACACTGGCTTCAAAATGTCTTTCCTACCATGAAAGTACTTCCAACTCCACTAATTAGGGAATGATTGAGTAGCTGTCTTCTTTCTATTGTGGTTATAGAGACTATAAACTCCTTAGCCTTCTTTTTAAGGCTGTCCAGAAGCAGGATTTTCTCTTGATTCTACTATTCCAATATCCACCTGTGCTAGCTAGCATTGTAGCTTTCCCATAGGAAAGTCTTCAAAGATATGAATGAAAGAGAAGAGAGATAGTATTTACAAGCAATTATTAGGTGTCTTGAAAATTGCTCTCAATGTAACACAACTCCCTAAAGAGGCAGTCTGATTGATTTTACAAAAATGCAATTCATTTATTTCCCCTAGAACCAATTGCTCTGTGCTTTGGGTAAAAATCACTTTGCTGCTTACCTGGCTATAAAAGGATTGTGGCAACTTCTGATCCCTATTCATTCCTTGTAATAGTAAGCAGCCAAAAAGATAGTAGGCAAATAGATGCAGGGCTCATGCCAACTTCAGAAGATCTTCTTTTTGAAATATGTGCAAACAGATCCATTAGAAAGCCAGCGTCTCCTGCCTCAGGAAGACAGCCCTGGAGATGCTTGTTAGGCTGTCTGCTTCCTCAGCTGCGTCCACTCTGGACTTACTCAGTCTTCACCTGAAAGGGCAAGTTCAGGTGGTCAGGTTTTTCACTGTATAACTGGATCTCCCTAGCTCTTTGGACCCAGTAAGGTCTTCTCAGGCTGGTTTAATAAAATATTGAAGACTGGGTAACTTATGAACAACAAAAACTGTTCTGGGGGCTGGAAATCCAAGAGCAAGGTACTCACTGATTTGGTGTCTGGTAAGGACCTGCTTTCTTGTTCATAGACCCTTGAGCTGTGTCCTCATGGTGGGTTGTGTGTGTGTGTGTGTTTGTGTGTGTGTGTGTGGTGGGATAGGGTGATTCTGGTTTCTTCATTATCTTAGAAGGGCATTAATTCCTGAAAGTCAGAGAAGATACTTCTTCTGAAAGACCTTAAGAAGTAGGCTAAGAATTCAGAATTTGCCTCTTTACTGAAAGTACTGATCAAGTAGGTAAAATTCACAGAAGAGCAGAGTCAACTAAAAAGACTGTTAGAAGTCAAGACACCACTTAAGTTCAGTATCAAAGACATGATCTACACACACACACACACAAAAAGTGGCTGAAATGTAGGGATACAGAACATCTGACAGATATTCCAAGGTGAGATATAACTTATTCTGATGGCCTTGGAGTTTGGGGGTGGAACACAATAAAAATCAAAGGTGACTTGAAAGTCATCTCTGGCTCTTCAATGGCCATGGTGACAGCAGGAAGTACCTAGAGACACTAAATGTCCTAGGAGTGCCAGATTCCAATTTCAGGTGCAGTCCACCTGTATCCTTGGAAAATATTTCTTGAGATAACTTAAAGAGGTTTCTGATTCTCAGAACCAAAAGTCTAAATAGAATAGCTACAGAGTTAAACTATATTGAAAAGTTTCTGTCATTAGTATTTTTTAAAAATATTTTTAGTTATAGATGGATGCAATACCTTTATTTTATTCATATATTTTTATATGGTGCTGAGGATCGAACCCAATGCCTCACATGTGGTAGGCAAGTGCTGTACCACTAAGTCACAACTCCAGCTGTCATTACTATTTTTATACATTCTATCCAATCTCTATTATGAAAATTTTCAGACACAAGAGTTGAAAGAATAAACAACTCTATATCCATCACCAAAATTTCACAATTGTTAATATTTTTTCATATATACATTTTCTCTAGAATATTCTAAACTGAGTTCCAGATATGACACTTCTGTACCTAGATACTTCAATATTCATCTAGGAATAAGAACATTCTCCTAAATAACCACAGCAGTATCATTAGAACCAAGAAAATTAGCAAGAGTTTTCTAGTATCATCTAATATCTCATTCATATTTAAATTCCCCCATTATTTCTATGACTTTATAGGTCATTTGTTTGTTCAAGGCGTATTCAACTAGGATACATGCACCACTTCATGTTAAAGTATTATGTCTTATTTTATAGTTTAGTAAGTTTTATTAGGAAAGAATTTTAAATTTTTGCTGAATACATTTTGGCATGTATGGAGAAGAACAAGTGATTTTCTTTCCCTTCTTAATGTAATAAATTTTATATTAATGGATATTCCAATATTATTTTTCTGGAAACAAAAACCCACTTGGGGTGCTGGGGATGTAGCTCAAGTGGTAGTGCCTGGCATGCTTGCGGCCCGGGTTCGATCCTCAGCACCACATACAAACAAAGATGTTGTGTCCGCCAAAAACTAAAAAATAAATATTAAAAAATTCTCTTTCTCTCTTTTAAAAAAAACAACAACAAAAAAATAAAACCCACTTGGTCTTAATAATCTTAGAAGGTTGCTGGTTGATTTTGTTTGCTAATATGCTATCTCAGACATTTGTATTGCTCTAAGTGTGAGCGTTCCATAGCTTTGTTCTGTGTGCACAGGTGCCCATGTTCAATGTTTACTAGGTTTTGCTATCAGTGCTATACTTACTTCAAACCCTTAAGAGTTTTCTTTCTTTTTTTTTCTTTCTCTGTGCTTTAGAATATTTTAAATAGATTGGTATCATCCAGTCTTTGAAATTTGGTACATTTCCATCAGGTTGGTTTATAGGCCTGGCCTTCATGGGTGTAGGGGCAGCTCTTTGACTATTTTTATTATTTCTTCTTAGAAACAATATGTAGTGGGTACAACAGTGCATGCCTGTAAACCCTGTGGCTTGGGAGGCTGAGACAGGAGGATCTCAAGTTAAAAGTCAGCCTCAGCAAAAGTTAGGCACTAAGCAATTCAGTGAGACCCCTGTCTCTAAATAAAATACAAAAAGGGCTGGGGATGTGGCTCAGTGGTCAAGTGCCCCTCAGTTCACTCCCCCTCAACCCTCCCCCACAAAAAAGTGATATGTAAACATACTTTTGCAAATCTTTTTCTGGGATTAGGTTTGATATGTTAAGGCTTCCTAGAAAAGTACCCATTTGATTGAGGTTTTTGGATATGTTTGCTCATTTATTTTTTTACCATCCATAGAAGTAATTTTTTATGATTTTTAATTGTCTCTGTTTGATGGCTACTTCTTCATTGCAGTTTCTTATCTTGCATATGTGTAGTTGGAGTCCTGTTTTATCCTGATGAAGTTAGCTAATGGATTTTTCTACATTCATAATTATTTTTACTAATATTATATTATTATTTTATGAATTTATTCCTTCTGTTTTCTGAGTTGGTTGCATTCTTATTCTTTTTCTAATTTTAAAGTTGGATTTTAGTTTATTTCCATTATTTTATTTTAATGTTTATTATATTTAAATTTCCAGGTAAGAGGATCTTTAAACTTTTTATTATGAATGTATAGTTTATTGAATTGTGATTAGATAGTATTTTTGATTATCTTTACTTGGATGAGATGTATGAAGTTTTTCTTTGGGAATTATATGTGGTCAGTTTTTATTTGTGTGTCATGATTGCATAGAAAACAAAATGATAACATCTAAGTTTTTGTCTGTTCTTGCTTCTCCTGTACCTTGTGAAGGTGGTTGTGTTATTTGGATACATAAGATATATTATGATGTTTTGTAAATTGTGGCCATTGGCATTGAACCTTGTCCTTCTTTGTCTTGTTGAATGCTTTTTGGGTTGAATTCTGCATTGTCAGATTCCCAGATTTTCAGTTTTTGTTTTTATTTTTTCTAACATGGCTTTGCTTATTCTTTTATCTTCACTCTTTCTGAATCATTTTACGCATGTCTCATATTTTGCAATCATGACTTGCTTTTTTTGTGAGTCAGTCTGAACATTTTTAAGTCTTTTCTGATTATAAAAGCAATATGTGCTTAGAGTATAACATTGGGAAATTACAAAAGGTATTAAAAAAAAACAAGCATTTCTAATTTTCTACTCCAAGGACAATTGCTATTTACATTGAACTGTATTTGATTTAGTTATTTTTCTACTCATAAAACAGTTGTGGTTAAATATTTCTACTTGATATGTTGCCTAATTTTTTAAAAGAAGCATTATTTTTCAGGACATGAATTGAGTCTTCCGCTTGTCAGAACCATCAAGTGCAATATATTCACTTGATCTACGCTCCCACATCCAACTATTCAGAATGCCCACTCATATATTTATACTGAAATTCACATGTGGTTTTAAAAAAAATACTGCCATCAAATAAAAAATTTGAGCCTTACAAATTTTGTTATTACGTGGAATATACTCTCTGTTCTGGTGTGACTAACCTCTTCAATGGGGGTCAAGATACGTAGGTGACTGTGTAATTTGACCTTCAAACTAAGGCTCTTTTTTTTTTTACTTTTTTTAAAAAATTATTTATTTATTTTTTTATTTGTTGTTCAAAACATTACAGAGCTCTTGACATAAAGTGAAAGTGAGTATATTAATATTTAGCTTAGGATAATAGGCATAAGCCAAGAGTTTCTAGGGCAAACTGGGGTCTGTAAGCACTGCATCTGGATGAGACCCACCTTGGGAAGACCTCCAGACATTTCTGGAAAACTGCCCCTACATGCTTGTATAACTGAGAAAGATGCTTTTTCAGACCTTTTTTTGATACAAAAATTATTCTTTCTCAAAGTCTGATTTTTTTCTAAGTGGTTGACATTTTTATTGCACTCATCAAGAATTTTCTGTTTGTTGTCATTACTGATGCTGCCTTGATATTTTTCACCTTCCATTTTGGTCTTTATGATGAATACATAGGGTTTGTGTGAATTCTTAAAATCAACTAGCTTCTCTCCTTCTCATCATTAATGTGGTATTTTTCTCCTTCCTGGGACTATATGCTCAATATCTTCCTTGCTCAAATGGTATTTGTCATAGGCTGGTTCCCTTTTTCTGACCTCTCAGAATTCATCAGCCATACTGAGAGTGCCTAAAGGTATCTATACCAGATGTTTTCTAATTTGAGAAATCCATGTGAGCCCAAACTTGCCGGACATATTAGTACTCTCGGTTAATGCACACCTGACTTCATAGATCTGAAGGAGCACACCAGAATGATTTTTTTAAAGAAGATAATGACAGTCCTTACTTGGCTTAACAGTACAATACCAAGAACTAGCAAGCACTGCAAAGAGAGCAGTGGAATCCTAGATGTGGCCACTTTTCTCCAATTAAGGATGGTTGCTTTGATATCTGAACCATAAGCAGTAGCTTTGTCAGTGTTGATGCTATGGTTTAGCTTCTTACCATTGAGAAGTCCTGAAGGAACATCTGAATCTGGAGAATACAGGCAGAGACCAACCAGAATGTTCAGGGACCTATGATTTGTTTTTTTTTTTTTTTTTTTTAAAAAGAAAGAGTGAGAGAGTGAGAGGGAGAGAGAGAGGGAGAGAGAGAGAGAATTTTTTAATATTTATTTTTTAGTTCTCGGCAGACACAGCATCTTTGTTTGTACGTGGTGCTGAGGATCGAACCCGGGCCACACGCATGCCAGGCGAGCGCGCTACCACTTGAGCCACATCCCCAGCCCCCTATGATTTGTTTTTACTGAGAACATGAGGACCTTTCTCCACCTGGTCCAGCATACCACCAAACATGTCAGCATTCAGTTACTGAAATGGATGGGGCAAGATTGATATAGAGGGAAATTAATCTAAACTTTGTCCTAGATTCTAAAAGTGTGTGTGTGTGTGTGTATGTGTGTGCATGTGTGTGTTTAGCAGCTCCAAAAGTACCGCAGAAGTGTCAGACAGACTTCTTTGTTCTCATTAATGTTCTTATTAATTTGATGAAACTTTGACTTTTGGTTAAGTAAGTTTTCTTCAGTCAAGTAGATGTCCCTAGCTGAAGAGTAGATATTAAGGATTTCATCCTCAAAAGGAAGGGTGGATGCATGGACAGTGCTAACTATCAGAGATGAACACAGTTCATTTGATAGCAGCATCCTGCCAAGGCAGGAGTCCCGGGAGTGGCATTTGGTTCATTGACAATATAGACACAATGTTTCTAGCATTGTTTGTGCCTGGACACTGGACTTTAGTTTTCCAGAATGCCAAAGTTAGCTTCTGTAATGTTCAAACCAAACTTGAGATAGTTTTTAATTTCCTCCTTGCACCTCCTAGAAATTTGGCTTGCCTGTCTTATTGGAGAATTGAAGCATCAAATATATGTGCAATCATATATTTGGCACCAATATTGGAGGATCAATTTGTAACTTGATTATTTGCAGTATAAGTGATCATTTTATTCTGTAAGGCTGATGTAGCATGAGTGATCTCCTTTGCCTGGGCTTTGGAAATGATCTCAGCCATTAATCCTGGAAGAAACTCTCTCAGGAAAGCATAGTATAGGATCAATGCCAATTTCAAGCTTCTTTACAGGGGGCTACTGGGGAAGATGGATCTGACTCTTTGGAAACTGACATATTCACAAGAGCTGGTACTACATTCAATAAATTTATTATTTCAATATACAAAAATAAAAAGTCATACAAAAAGCTGTGTGATAAGCCTGACTTTGGAATTTAGTATTTTATTCTCATAGACTTCTTTGTACTTTACATTAAATCATTTTAATGTTTTTAAAGTGTATGCATGCTTATATTGCTTTCTGTCTTTGATTTGTGTTTCTCACTCAGTATTTTGTTTGTGTAATTTATCTATGCTAATTTGTGTAGCTCTAATTCATTCATTATGGCATAACATTCTATTGTTGGAGTATATCCAAATTTATTTATTCACTTTTCCATTTTCCTGGTGATATATTATTAGATGTTTTGATTTTTATTAAAAATAATGCTACTGTGATATGAAAGAAAAGATCAATGGATTCAATTATATTATATATACAGTATATCCAAAACATCTTAAGAAAGTAGAAAAGATAATCTGCTAAATATTTTTCAGTTCCTATAATTATCAAGGGCTTAGTATTCGTGATATAGGAAGAATGCTTATAAATCAATAGGAAGACTATGAAAACTTTCCTGATAGCTAAAGATATTGAAATTTTTTTCACATATTTGTTGGCAATTATGTATTTTCTTTTGAAAAGTGTCTGTTTAGCTCTTTTGCTCATTTTTTGATTGGGCTATTTGTGTGTGTGTGTGTGTGTGTGTGTGTGTGTGAGTGTGTGTGTGCGCGCATGCTAAGTTTTTTTTAAGCTCTTTATATTTCTACACATTAATGCCCTGAGGAGCAGGTGGCAAATATTTTCTCCCATTCTGTAGCTTGTCTATATTCTTAATCATTTCCTTTGCTTTTGAATTTGATGCCATCCCACTTATTGATTTTTGGTTTTATTTTATAGATAAATAGATAAAGAAAGTGTAATACACACACACACAATGGAGTATTACTCAGCCATGAAAAAGAATGAAATTATGACATTTTCTGGTAAATAGTTGAAAGTGGCGGTTACCATTGCTAAGTGAAAAGAGTCAGATTCAGAAAGCCAAAATTTGAATGTTTTCTCTGATATGTGGAAGCTAGTCAAAATAAGGAGAAAAAAAGAGAAAGAGAGTGAGAAATGGAAAAGAGGGGGCATTCCACCAAAAAAGAAGAAAGACCAGTGGGCTATATAAGGGAGCTAAGGGGGAGGAGGAAGAGACAGGACAGAGGAAGAACTGAGGAATAAATCTTACCTAACTTTCCTATGTACATACATGAATATGCCCCAGTGAATCTCTCTGTCACACATATCCAAAAGTTACTAACCAAAAGAAAAAAAATTCTAAAAGTAATTAGCAGAAAGATTAATAGAGTCGAGGGAAGAAACAGGGAAATGGAGGAGGGAAGGGAAAGGGAAAATATTTGGGACTGAATTTTATTCTGTGCTCTTTTAATTATGTCAAAATAAATTCTACAGTTATGTATAACCAACAAGAAACAATAAACATCTTTTAAAAATAATATAAAAACTTCAATTAAAATAGGAAAAAGTTATGAGACAATTTACAGAAGAGCAGGAGAGAAAACTTAAGTGACCAATAAAATATTAAAATATTTCTCACTAGAAATACAGAAAAATGGCAAGAAAAACAATAACTGTACTTATCACACTGTAAAAATTAAAAAAGCACAATAAGCCCCCAAAGATGTGGATTGATGAAAACCATCTTACCTGGCTTGAGGAACTTTAAATCAGAGCAACCACCATTTTGGAGAGCAACTTGATAATATTTAATAAAGCTAAAGATAGTTAAAGAATACCTTCTGATTTATCACCTCTGCTGCTGAGAATATATCCTAGAGAAACTCTCACCTAGGTATCCAAGGAGATGTTGGCAAATGTTTTTTAGTCTTTTCCAATGAACATTTTCGATTGTGCAGGTCATACTAATTTTTAAATTAGAATGATTTAATTATTTGCATCTTTAACTCATCAGTGTGGGTTAATATAAAGTAAATCAGCAGGTGTTGATATAAAATAAATTTTGGTGCCCAGTAAAAAATACCTAAGGGTTCTCATTTACTCATGCATCTTCTTTTATGTTTATTGTGTGCCTAGTACATGCTAGGTACAGAGTGAGCCAGGTGCTGGCATGAAGGAAGAGCGGTAGCTATTGGCTCTTTTAAGTTTTAAAAAAACGACTCATATTACTTCTCTGGGTCCTTACAAACGACCCCATCCCAGAAGGCGAGTTCCAGCTCTGCAGACAGTGCTACATTACCTGGATTAACCTACCCTGGTTTCCTGTCATCCATCTCCTGTCCTGACCACAGAGGATGCTCAGGAATCACTGGTTGATGGCGATCAGTGATAAAGTTCTTGTCTGTCTATCTCCTGGGCTCTCATCTGGAAAGAGACATTAAAGACATCCATTTAGTCACTGGCAGGAAATGAATAAACAGATACAGAATGGCTTGTGAAATTACAAGGCACAGGCAAGAGTAATTCCCTGAAGTTCCATCTTTTAGAGCTGTTTCATTCTCAGCTTCTAAGATGCAGAGGAAATAAGAAAACAGATAAAGAAGGAAGAGCAGAGAAAGTGTTTCTGCAGTGCTTTTAATGTACTATCTGAGCGTTGCTCCTAGAGCACTTCAAAGCGAAAATGAAATGCATATTTTTCCCCTTAAATCAGAGAATGTTGACATCATTTGTTCCCTCTGTGTAGCAAACACAATATCCTATATATTTCAGAAAAACTACTTTTTCTACTACACACACTCACCAAATTGAAAAACACTTCTCAGTTAGCAAATTGGATGTTGTTCTGATAAGTTTGCCTTCAGAGTCTTCGTGTTCACCCCATCAAATCTGCCAGTGGAATAAAAATATGGCAGGCAATCAATGTCACTTCTTTTATTTACATTCTACTATGATATAACTTATAAATAATTGTTTGATTTTGTTTAAAATAACATCCACTATAAATGACATGAAAAGTTTCTGCTGTGATAAAAATACTCCCCACCTGTAGCAACAATGAATCTTTGGCTAGATTGGACCTGCTTTATGCAGGGGCATTGAGGAACAGAGGTACATTTTGCTCTTCCTTGACCCTCCTCCACGCAGACTCCCCAGACTCAGGTGACAGTTGGTCCTTAGCATTTGGAGCAAAACTTTATTAATTTCATAGTAATTATGCCTGACAGAGGGGTGGACAACTGAACAAGCCACACCCTCACAAGTCTTACTAGAACACTTTGGGAGAATATCTGCTACCCACTGTGACCTCTCTTGCTCTTCACTGCTAAAGGGACCTAGTCTTTGAGGTCCTGGAGGGTCTATTCTATTCCAATAAACTATATGTCATCACCCCTCTGCAGAAACACAATGAGTTTCTACCCTAAATTCAATTTGGATGTCAAGATTACTAATGTTATACACATGTAGGAGGCCTGGGATGTTTTATTACTTATGTAATGAGTCTCTCTGGGAAGAGCAAGAAAGCCTTGCCTGGTGTTTTTATAGTGTTTAGTGGATGGGACTGGGGTAGAGGTTTCTGCACATAAGCAGGGGGTGTGTAGTTTGACTTTTCCCCATAAACCAAAGGATGGAGCACCCATAATTCTGTGTCAGCTTGTGCAGATGTGGGGCAGAAAGTAGGGCATAACATTTGTCGTAGAAAAAAAAAAAATTGAGTAAGACTCCACTATACCGTGGGTGTCTTCTGTTTCTGTCAAGCAAACCTCCCACTCCTTAGATAAGGGGGGAAATTGCTATATTTTTCCCCAAGGCACTGATACTTAAAAATTGCCTTCACACTTATTAGCACATTAACTCATTATACTTAAACTTGGACTCATTTTCTCTATTTATCTGTAACCTCACACATTGCATTAAGCTCTCTTTAAATTCAACATTTGCTTACATATTTTTGGTTGTTTAAACTTGTCAGTATTTAGTGTGTTCAAGCAAAATTAAAATAAAATACATACTTATACACTCAATCTGATTAAGTAGTTTAACAACATACTCTCAATTTTAGGCTAAACAATGACTTTAATTCCAAACAATACTCTCCATAGAATCCTTGAGGAAACAGAGTGTGCTAACGGGAGGAAAGCAGAGAGGTCACAGGGCTTTATTATCCTCTGTAGCTTTGTAAGGAACCTGAAATATTAAAAAAAAAAATTCCAAAAGCACAGGACACCTCCTTCTCCTCTTCTTGTTAGAGGTTGAAGCATTTCTAGGCAAGATGGAGAGAATCATCTAAGAAGAAAACCAGACAGACAAGGACTCCCGGGGTTTGTGGCAACTGTGGAGGAGAAATCAGTGTAGACCAGAGGCAGGAGTTCAGGTCCAGACCCTTCTAGGCAAGGCTCTGCCCTGGAACTGGAGCAAGCTCTAGGACATGCTCTTCTTTCTGGGGAAAGCAAGGAACAGCTCCAACATTAGGGCTGGAGAATCAGAGGTTTCCTGGATCATGGCTTCAACACAGAGGTGAAAAGCTGGCAAAGGCTTCTATGAATTCTCTGAGGCTCTGAAGGAATTTGATAGACAACCAACTCCCAAACAAATAGAAATGCGAGGGGAGAGGTTAAAAATATGAAATCAATACTTTGGAGTCGTGCTGGATATCAGCTACCATTCTATATATGAAGGCAAAGAGGATGCCTAATAATTCCTAGGAGAAAATCAGCCCAAGGAGTTGGAAACAAAATTCCAGATTGTATTCAACTTTTAGCCACCAACAAATCTTTCCCAAGTACTCATTCTGTGTCAGAGCCTATTTTAGGTATAAAGAACAAAAATGTGGAGAAGATGGAGAATCTACTTTAATGATTTTTTTTTAAAGAGAAGAGAGAGAGAGAGAGAGAGAGAGAGAGAGAGAGAGAGAGAGAGAGAGAGAATTTTAATATTTCATTTTTTTAGTTATCGGCGGACACAACATCTTTGGTTTTTTTTGTACGTGGTGCTGAGGATCCAACGCAGGCTGCACGCATGCCAGGCGAGCGCACTACCGCTTGAGCCACATCCCCAGGCCAAGAGAATCTACTTTAAAGAAGTTTGTGGTCATGTTCAAAGACCACAGTGCCTAGAAGGATGGCAGGATGAGGTCTTGACTAGTGGAAAAACCCAGGAGATACAGGAGATAGGATAAAGTCAAGAATATCCCCAAATCTACCTAGGCTTTTGCAAAAGGAGAATGCTTTTTTTTAAATTGATAAAGGAGCTGGGGGTGTATTTTTTTAAAAAAATAAAATATCCTTTAAAATATAGAAATGTACTATAAATGTCAGCTAATGACTTTCCTACCCCTGAAGTCCTAGATGAAATTGATGTAGACCTTCAGTGTGTGTGTGTGTGTGTGTGTGTGTGTGTGTGTTCTAAGGTAGGAGTGAGGATTAAACTTAATAAAGTGAAGCTCAGTTTATCTCTGGGGCTGTGGGCTGTCACCATGCCAACCTTCACCTGAACCTCTGCCTTTAGCTTCCATTCCTGTACAGCAAGCCTTCTTCACATCGGGTCTGGGTCGCTGAATTAATCACTGGCAAGAAGAAATGATTGCCATCATTGGCTTAGAGCAGGGTTTCTCAACTCAGCCCCATTGACATTTTGGCTGGACAATTCTCTGTCGTGGGGGATTGTCCTGTGCATTTCAGGTGCTTAGCAATACCTCTGGACTCTACGTTAGAAAACTTTCTTCCTTCAACTTGAGTCTTGACAACTAAGACTGCCTCAAAATTGCCCTGTTGAGAACTACTGGCTAAAATCAGTCGTTTTTTTACTGTGTAGTGGTGCTTTGTCAATGGTGGAGGATAGAAGGGTAGTTGTGCAATGGATGTTGAGGAGTATGGCAAGTGTTGCTAGTTGAGGCGAACAAATTAAAAACACCCTTCCATTATAGTGTTTTTAACTTTTTAATTTTTTTTTGCCTTTAATCTCCTGTTCTTCTTTTCAAATTTGCTCTTTTTAGATAAACATGACAGTAGAGGGTATGTTGACATATTTATACAAACATGGAGTGCATCTTATTCTAACTAGGATCCCAGTCTTGTGGTTGTACATGATGTCGAGATTCACTTTTGGTGTAGCCATATGTGAACATAAGAAAGTTGTCAGGTTCATTCCACTATCTTTCCTACTTCTGTCCCCCTCCCTTCCCTTCTTTCCCCTTTGTCTAATCCAATGAACTTCTGTTCTCCTCACCCCCTTGTTGTGTGTTAGCATCCACATATCAAAGAGAAAATTTCGGGACTGAAGTTGTGGCTCAGTGAAAGAGCGCTTGCCTCGTATGGGGGAGGCACTGGGTTCGATTCTTGGCACCACCTATAAATAAATAAAATAAAAGTCCAACAAACAAAAAACATTTTTTAAAAAATTCAGACTTTGTTTTGGGGAAGATTAGCTTATTTTGCTTAGAAAAAAAGTCTCTAGATCCATCTATTTGCTAGCAAATGTCATAAAGTTTTTTATGGCAGAGTAATATTCCACTGTGTATATATGACACATTTTCTTTATCCATTCATCTGTTGAAGGGTTCTATAGCTTAGCTATTGTGAATTGAGCTGCTATAAACATTGATGTGGCTATGTCACTCTAGCATGCTGATTTTAAGATTTTTGGGTGTAAACTGAGGTGTTGGATAAATGGGTTAACTGGTGGTGCCATTCCAAGTTTTCTGAGGAATTTCCATACTTCTTTCCAGAGTGGTTGTACCAATTTTCAGTCCCACCAGCAATGTATGAGTGTGCCATTTCCCCCCACACCCTGACTAACATTTACAGTCACTTGTATTCTTGATTGTTGCCATTCTAACTGGGGTGAGATGAAATCTCAGTGTAGTTTTAATACACATTTCTCTAATTGCTTCCATTGTGTTTTATATAATAGTTCACCTAGCACATTTCCACCATGAATCATGCTCCTGGAGTTGTTTGAGGCAGAAGTGCTGTGATCATCACCTACAAGACTGGGATCCTGATTAGAATAAGATGGACTCTATGTTTGTATAAATATGTCAACATATACTCTACTGTCATGCTGACCTGTAAAGAACAAATTAAAAAAGAAGCAAAGGAGATGAAGGGCAGAAAGATGAAAAAGTTAAAAACACCATAATGGAAGGGTGTCCTTTGGAGTTGTGTGACAAGATGGCCCTACTCAGCATGCAGTCTGCCCTCTCGCTCCAGGAACAAACCCTTGCCCTGACCTGTCAGAAAGGTCATCCGGGCACAGCTGCAAGTTAGACAAAGTCCATCTTCAATGCTTCCAACACTCTCTGTCTACAGGCCTTTGCTCTCTTTAACTTTTCCCATCCACTTCCACTCTGAGGTTTCCTTGCCTTCCTGGCATCCTGAACAGAACAAAGTTCTCTGGCTCTTCCCCAAGTCCTCTGGGTCTAAGGAAAAGCTGATAAAGACCCGAATCTCTAATAGTGGGAGCACAGGTTCTGTAAGATCTGGTAATAGTAATAATGACTATATATTATTAGATGATATATTGACCCCTAACCACATGACAGTAACTTTGCTAAGCACAGAATTTTATGCTTCATTTAATCTGAACTACCATGCCGTGAGGTAAATGTAATGTCATTTCCACAAATAATTTTTTTAAAATTTGTTCTAATTATACATGACAGTAGAAGGCATTTTGACACATCATACATACATGGAGTATAAATTCTCATTCTTCTGGTTGTACATGATATGGAATTATATTGGTTGTGTAGTCACGTATGTGCATAGGGTGCTGATGTCCAATCCATTCTACTGTCCTTCCCACCCCCATACAGTTTTTGGAGAGGCTGAGGAAATTTTCCAGTGGTAAACAGGTAATGAATGTGGGTATTGAACCCAGGAGATCCACTGCAGGGTTTGGGATCTTTACTTTTCTGCAAAATGGCCTGTTAAGCCACACATGTGATCCCTGTGCACTTAACCACGTTCTGAACCCATGTGTAGGGCTGGCCTTGCCTGTCGGACCACTGAACAGAGACGGAGGAACTCAAGTTGGAGCTGTGCTCTATAGGGTGGGGGCTTGGAAAACCAGTGGAAGTGCTAGCCAGAAACTAGGGTACTCCCAAGGTCAGGCTTCAATCATGTAGATGGATACTTGGGCAGCTAGAACTGTATAAGGGTGAAGAGAATAACAGTGCAGAGGTACTAAAGTCTCAAACAGGAAGAGCAAATTTAGAGCTAGTGGACTGCAAAGATGCCCAGGAAGTAAAGTGCAAGTGGTGTGCTGTGAGGTTCTGGACTTCAGGACACTGGAGTGCTTGCAGCTGGCTGTCCTGGGGATCTGGGCCTGAATGAGGGAAAGGAGGAGGACTGCACCAACTCTACCTGGTTGTTCCATCCTGCCCTATGGGAACATGGAGTAAGCCAGTTATTATTATTGTTGTTATTATTATTATTATTATTATTATTATTATTATTATTATTATTATTTTATCCTGAGGACTGAACCCAGGGGAGCTCAACCACTGAGTCACATCCCCAGCCCTTTTTAATATCTACTTTATTTAGAGACAGGGTCTCAATAAGTTTCTTAGGGCCTCTCTAAGTTGCTGAGGCTGGCTTTGAACCTATGATCCTCCTGCCTCAGCCGCCTGAGTCACTGGGATTACAGGCCTGAGCCACTACACCTGGCAAGCCAGTAATTCATAATGAAGAAATCACAAAAAAATAAAGAGACAGAACTCTGTCTGCTCCTGTAAGGCCAACCACCATACAGCTTCAGGGGACGATGGAGTTATTAATATAATTTAGGGAAACCAAAAACACTACTATCCTGAAAAATGTCTCTTTTACTTGCCTCTTATGGCTTTGGCATGCAAAAAAAAAGTTTCACTATGAAAGAGTCATTTGTTTGGATTAAAGCTCATGCAAATGCCCATGGCCAGTATGATGGAAAGTCTTCATTTTTCATTAGTACCTTAAAGAGAGGATGAGTTTCCATCATGAAAACTAAATGAGCACCTTGTTGAAAAGACATGGAGCAGATGAGTTTTGATGGTGACTTAGAAGGAAAGGACAGATTCTGTAACTGCCGGGCAGGTGGGCACATCCATGGTAAATCCTTCCAGGTGAATGCAGAATGTAACCACAGGGACATCGTGAGATGGAAGCTATAGGGAATGAGAAGAAGAAAAAGGAAAGGGAGGTGAGTGTGTGGTCAGAGTCGGGTGGTTGGCGACACATTGTAAGTTGACTTGTTACCTCAATATTTCAGGTTCTCAACACCATGATGAGTTGGGAAACTTCCTTTCTGAATTATGTTTCTCCTCTCTAAATTTATTTTTAGTATGTTAGATTCTTCTTTGTTATTTTAGATTAATCTGTTTCTTTCTCTGTACATATTGGGTGTGGCAACATCAGTCTGAATAATTAGAACTAAAAATTTCTCTGTAAAATGTCCCTGCCAATAATTCAGAGAATTCAACTCTTTCAAAAGTCTAAACATCTTTCCGTGGTGATGCAGGAGTGTTATGCAGCAAAACCCTTCTCAAAGATGATATATTATAGCATCATTCCTCCAAATGCTAGTTGAGCTTTGGGTATTGTGCACAAAGAATATGAAGAAATAGTTCCAGTGGTGGCAATAAAAACTTGGAGAATTTTATACTTCACTATTAAACATAGAGTATTAAACAGAGAGTTATGGATATTTAGGCAAAATATCAAATGGGAAAGCCAGTTTTTTACATGAACAAGTACTATGCAAGAAAACAAGTCACTCTGCAGACCTCATCTGAGGTTCAGTTAATGAGAACATTCTGTAAATACTCATGCCGGGAGAGATGTTTTATTAATACCATATCATTGGTAGTTTCCAAAATGCCTGAAAATGTTTTCTGAAACATTTCATGAAACTGAGATGTACCAGTGAAAAGTGGAAATAGCTAACACAGGTTGTGTGAGGTCTCTTGTCAGGCGCCTGGCTGAACAAGAAGATGCTGTGGAGTGGGAAAGGCTGAGTAGGGGGCAGCAGACCTGGCACACTGGGAGGGGTGTTACTTGAAGGCGATGTGGGGGAGGAGAAGCAGGGCTCTAGGTCAAAGGAGTGAGCACTGCAATGGAAGGCAGGTGCATGGTCACATCTAAAGTGGGCCGTACCCCGGGTATGGAGTTTGCACCGTGAGGAGGGTAGAGCCTTGCCAGGTCTTCAAAGAGGAGTATGTTCATTGAACAGACTTCCCTGATCATAGCTCTGTCTCTATTTTTGTCACTCTTTTTAAAAAAATAGATTTTAAGCTTTTAATTGAATTAAATATGAACTATTTCACGTACACAAATAGTTATTAAGAGGCTAATAAACATCCATATTAACATTGCTCAGCTTAAGAAATAACAAAACACATCTCAGGAGGTAGGTACAAGTATATCTCAATTTCACATTTATTATTGCTACTTGAGTCATTTTATTTCTATGACATATGTGTTTACGCATAATACATAGCATTTTTTTTACATATTTTAAAAATTTTAATTAAGGATTTGTATTTTCTTCAAAGTTTATTTTTCCCCCTCAACATTGTATTTTAGCAACTTATCCATTTTTTAAACATTGTAAAATGTGCCATTGAATAAATATTCTGAGTTTCTTTCTTCATCTTCCTATTGATGGATACGTGTGAGCTTTCCTAGAATAATACCTAAGAAGGGGTATGTTAGTCAGTCTTCCATTGTCATGACCAAAATGCCTGACAAGAACCACTGAGATGAGGAAAAGCTTACTCTGGGCTTGGTGTTTCAGAGGTCCAGTCCGTGGTCAGCCAGCTCCACTGCTCTGGGCCTGGGGTGAGGCAGAGCATCATGGTGGAGGAGCCTGTCAGAGGAAAACGGCTCAGCTCATGGCAGCCAGGAAGCAGGGAGAGCTTGAGGAGCCAGGGATAAAATCTATAATCCCCAAGGCATGCCTCCAGTCACCTACCTCCTCCAGCTGTACCCTGCCTATGGTTGGCACCCACCACAGGAGTCATTTCAAATTTTAATTCATGGATTAGGTTGCAGGTCTCATAATCTAGTCATGAGCTTTTTGGGGACTCCTCATATCCAGACCACATTAAGTAAAAATTCTAGCTCATAGAAGTTGTGTTATCTAAAACATTCCAAGTTAATTTTGTACATGAGGGGGAATTTATTAACTTGTAAAAGTTATTTATTTATTCTAGACACAACCCCTTATCAGTTATATGCATAGCAACCAGTGGTTTCTCTTACTTCATGATGCCACTCAATACACATTGTTTAATGTCATTGAATAGATTTCTCTTTACATTCAGATTGGACTTTTTGTACTTCAGAGTCATAGAGATGTTCTCCCAATCTTTCTTAAGTTGTGAAGTTTTGATTTTCAAAATTTACATTGAGTCCTCATCTGCTTAGAATTTATTTTTTATATGATGTGAAGTACCAGTTAACTTTTTTTTTGTATAAATGACCAATTTTCCCAGCACAATTGTTGGAATCCATTTTCCCTCCACTGATCTGTGAAGGCAGGCTACTTCTTTTTTTTTAATTTTAAAATTCATTTATTTTATCTGTATTTTATTTATTTATATGTGGTGCTGAGGATCGAGCCCAGAGCCTCACACATGCTAGGTGAGCACTCTACTGCAGAGCCCCAGCCCCAGCCCAAGGCAGCTATTTCTATACTTCAGTAGGTTTGCTACCAGCATCTGGATTATGCCCTGCTTACTCATCTATAATGCCAATACTATAAGATGTTATTTACCATAGTTTTATAGCAATATTGACATTAGGAATATTTTTACTTTCCTTTTTTTAGGCATCAAACTCAGGCCCTTGTGCACACTAGGCAAGTGCTTTGCCACTGAGCTCCACCCTCAGCCCTGTATCAGCGTATTTTTGACATGAGGTTAAATTAAATTAAGCTAAACTGGAGAGTATTTCAACAAAAGTGAAGAAAGCATTAAACTACACATAGGGATTTTCCTCCAAGAGCCTATTCTTTCATCACAAAATTATCTTGATTATTGTTATTGACCCTTTGCTTTCCCATATGAATTTTATGAGAAGGTTTTTAAATTTTCTTCAAAAACCCTCTAGTCAAGAGTTTGGCAAAGCTTGTATTTGGAGAATCTAATTATTTCTGAAACAAAAATGTTACTTAGATTAAAACAACAATGAGATACTGCTGTCTATATTAGAATGAATAAAATCTAAGATAAACGGCACCAAATACTGGTGAGGATGGGAGTAACAGGGACTCCCATTAATTGTTGGTGGGAATGCAAACTGGGAGAATCTCTTTAGAAGACAGTTGGCAATTGCTTACAAAAATACTCCCACCACACAATTCAGAAATTTTGCACCTTGGAATTTATTCAGGTTAGTTGAAAACTTACATCCATATGAAAACTGCACGCAGATATTTATAGCAATTCTGTTAATAATTGTCAAAACTTTGAAGCAACCAAAATGTCCTTCAGTATGTGAATGGATATATAAATGGTACATCCAGACAGTAGAATATTATTCATCCATAAAAAGAAATGAGTCACCATGTTACAAAAACACAGAAGAAACTTATAAATATTGCTAAGTGAAAAAAATTGTAAAGGTCAATTGCTGTATGATTTTAACTACTATGCATGCCTGGAAAAGGCAAGATGTGACAGTATAAAAGATCAGTTATTGCCATGAAGTGGGGGAAACTTAGAGGAATGAACAAAAAAAAAGTATTATTGGAGAACAAACTTTCAAAATAAGGCAATGAGATTGAATAAGATTGAGTTGGATGTCCCATTGTATTAGTCAGTTTTTCATTACTATAACAAAATAATTGACCCAGGCTATTTTTGAAGAACAAGAGATTTATTTAGCTTGGTTTGGGAATCACAGGGGCACGACTCCTGCATCAACCTAGTTCTGGTGAAGGTCCCCTAGTGGACAGCAGATACCAATGGTGGCAGCCTGTGGTAGGTAAAGTGGTCACATGTCCAGCTAGGAAGGGAGGAAGGAGGGGCCAGGCTTTCTCCTTTTATAACAATCCTTTTTGGAGATCTACCCAGTAATTAGCAGTTGGCGCAGTTCCATCACTTCTCCTATCCCCAGGGATCTCAGGACATCCTACTAGGTCCTACCTCTTAAAGTGTCCACCACCTTCCAAAAGTGCCACCCTGGGGGACCAAACTTCCAATCACATAAACCTTTGAGGGCACAAACTTAAACCAAAGCATAGCACCCTATTACATGTTTCCATAGCGTCCTTTAATCACCTATATTGCAATTTTCTGCTGCCTCCCCTAAGGGTGTGAGCTTCCTAAGAAGACTGTACAATTCTATTTATTGTTTTATTACCAGACAACTTGACACTTGGCGAGTGTTCACAGCTTTTGTGAATTAGGGTGTGACTCTAATCATGCAACTTAGAATTTATAAAAGAGGTGGAAGAAAGGCTAAATAAACAAAAAAGAAAATCCTTAATTCTTAAAATAAAATAAACCATAAATCACAGTGTATTTGCCACCATCACATTTTATGCTTGGACATAACGTTTCTAGTCTAACAGGCTTTACCTTTTCCCATAGAAATAAATCTTTAATTAGAGGATGCTACTATGTTTGTGGGACTGACTTCCAGAAAGTATCTAGGGTGGGTGGAGGCAAACATGCTTTTATTCCTTAAAAAAAAAATCTACTCTTAATATAGCTGACTTGGAAAAAAATGTTAACAGGCTTTACATTCAAAGGAAAGTAATGTAGTTCAGGAGTTTGGAGGAAAACACAGAGGAACAGTTTGGTGTCACCTTGACCTGGCTTATTCTAACCTTGTATCAGAAATTGATTCTGTTCTCTGCTCTGACTCCATGTTGTCACTAATCCCACCCAAAGCTTTTGGGTATTCCCTTGTAAATCCTGTTTTCCCTCTGCCCAGCCAACAAATGTTCTCTTACTTAAAGACATGAAGGGGACAAGCCAAGCCAATAACTGAGAAAAAAATACTTTGAGAACTCTGGTTAATAAGAAATTAGCACCTAGAGCCTTAGGAGTAAATCAGAAAAAGGAAACCAATTCAATAAGAGGAAATAGACAAAAGAAAGAATGGAAGTACTATTTAGTACCACAGAACAATTCTATGAAATTGCCAGAAGCCAGAAAGACTAATAATGCCAAGAGCTGCCAAAATTATAGAGTTGAGAGAATTCTTACTCCCTGATGTGGGAATGCAAACTGGTAATGACTACTGTTGCAATTTGTTTGGGTTCCTGGTAGAGTAGAAAGTGACCAGACTTTGCTCAGCCATTCTCTACTGAGGGGATATTCTTGGGAAACTTCAGCACGTGGTACCAGGAAGTAGCCACTTGAATGTTAACAGCAGCATAGTTCATAATAGGAAAAAAATCTTGGGAAACCCCAAGTGTGATGCATAAATAAGTATGGAAGAGTTACATAGAAAAATATAGCAGCCCAGGGGAAAGGAATCAACTCTAGAACATACATCAGAATGGATGCTCTCAAAGGCATAAACTTGAACAAAAGCAAGTTTTAGAAGAAGATACAATATTATTGTATTACAAATGTTCAAACAGAGGGACTCATGGTTCTTAAAGACTAAACAAAAACAGAAACAAGCCAGACAATGATTACAGATGATTTCAGGGTAGTGTTGACCTCTAAGGAGAGTTAGCAGGAGTGAGCGTCTGAATGGCTTCTAGGATTGGTCATGTTCTGGTTCTTGGCCTGGTGTGGCCTCTTGGTGTTTCTTTTGTCACTACTCTCTGAACTGTACAGATGCTTTTTCAAGTTACAATTTACATTTTACACTTGTAGGTTTTGTATTTTGTAATTCTAACACCAGCACCTATAGATGGAGAAGTAACCTCCCCAAATTTAAGGCATCTTAACTTGATCTTGATGCCTTTAATTTGCTCTTTGATTTTAGGTCCTCCCTTCCCAGCTTGCAGGCTCCTGCTATTTTATGCCTTTCTAGTCTCTAGCAGTTACTGTCTCCTGGCTCCTTGATGCTCTGCACACTTTCCAGAAAGCTGGGCACATATCCCAGTAGTATGTGTCTTTGGTCCCGGATAGCAGTAAAATGCAGTGATCTATGAGAAAAGAAGTACTAGGCAAGAACAGAATTATGTAACTTAAGAAGTTAATTAATTACCTAAGCTCATTTTTTTTTATTAGAGATCTGTTGTATGCCAATCTATCTGCTAAGTATGAGGCTTCCTCCCTTATCCCTGAGCTGGGGACCCACACACCCCATTGCAATCCGACAGGATAGTTCTCCCTGGCTTGCCAATGCTGATCAATTGGTGGCAGCTGTTATTGGCTAGACCATTTTGGGAAGCATTTCTCTGTCTGCCAAAGAGCAAGATATTAATCTATGCAATAGATTTGTTATCCCTGGGCCTAAAGTCCAAGCACATGAAAGAAAGGAGAAGGATTACTTATATAATGCTTTTCAAATGCATTAACATATGTACATGTTAAAATAATAGGCACTCTAAAGCCACATGGAGGAAAACAAAGTCTGTTCAATAAATCTTTGTTGTGAAGTCTTTTTCCTGTGCATTTCCATAGTGCTATTTGTATATTTTATTTACTTGGCATTAGTCATGACCCCCTTTGTCTTTAACGTGTCTTTGCTCTGTTAGTTCAACTCTAGCATTAGCTTTGTAAAGGATGAAGAACTTGAATTTATATCCCATGTGTGAATTAATAGATATATCTGTTATATGTCTAAATAACTGTTTATTGACTGATTTGCCTAATGTGCTTTCAATATTAGAATTGTACCAAATGTTAAATACCACTTAGATACAATGGCTCTCAGTGAACCAAGTTTGCCTTATTGGTTTATCTAAGGGGGGATGGCTTATATTTCTTAGAAATCAAATCACCTTAGACTCTGAGATTCTATCTTGTAAACCAATGATAAACCTAATAACACACAGGAAAAAATTGCTCAGTATTTGAATTATGTCTTCTTTAAGTAAGCCTTTTTAAAAATTCAAAATAATGTGACACAGTACTTAATTTTATAGAATCCTACCTCCATTAAGTGCTTTACAACATATTTCAAATACAGGCTATTATCTTAAATATATACCTTTTATTTTGTTGCTAGAAGTGGATATTTGTGTACTATGTACCAAATGTCATAATGATATCATCCTTTCTGTTTTAAGAACATGCTTCTAGGGAGAGAAACATGTAAACAGTGGATAATAAAAATCAGCCATAGAGAAAGCTTGTGAGCATGATATACTTTTTAATGCATCACAGAGTGTGTCCAATTTTTTATTAAGGATCAAGATCTGGGAAAAACATGCATTGTATATACAAAGGAGAACTAACAACTAAATAAAACAACAACACATTTAAAAACTTGAGAAAAGCCTTAAAGAAACATGAGCTATATTTTCTGTGTTTTAAGAACTTTTTTGGGGTTCAAAACTGAACTCTATGAAGGTTTGGCCTCCTAGGTCCGCCTGTGTTTTGTAGTTTCAGGTACATATCTGGACCTTTCTCATATTTTCCATGACCATTGCCCATGTGCTGAAAGACACTGTGAATGTCACATCCATGAAGAATCCATTCATTCTAGTTTTGGACTTAAGGATTAAAGTGAAGTTCCCCTGGGAGGGTATAAGAGAGTGATCTAATTCAAATAAAGTATCATCCTTACTGATAACCAGATCCTTAATTAGAGCAGATCTTGGTAGATGGATGAGGGAGAGAGTATAGGAAGGAACATATTAAGCATGAAACATCCAAACTGGAAACACATTTGTCTATTATGATTTCTTAATAAAATTAGATTGATTACAACTTATCTTCTAGAATGTCAATGTCATAAGTAAAAATTTTAAAGTGTGTGTGTACGTGTGTGTGTGTGTGTGTGTGTGTGTGTGAGAGAGAGAGAGAGAGAGAGAGAGAGACAGGCAGTGAGTTCTTTATCATACTCCAATCCTGAGAATCATGGTGTGAGAAGCTCAATTTTATTATACTGTATGAACATAGGAATTATTATTATATACTTTCCATTGCTTCAATTGGTATATTTCTCATATAATCACTATATGATTAAATTAGTACTGTATGTGACAAATAAGAAGTGGTTTGGTTATCAGTTGTGTGATAACCAAATGTTGCTATAAGAATGTTCCTTAACATTTGTTAAATATGGAGAAATTCAAAAACAAAACTTGAACTTTCTGTTCAAGAGAGACAGAAAACAAACTAAGCTATATCAAACTCTCAGGAATCTAGTCTTAGAATACATGTTCCAGACAAAAATCCATTGGTTGGGTCAAATGAAGTTTAGCTGCATGTTGTGAACAGATATTTTTCTTGGTTATTAAAAATTTGAGAGATCTTTCTCAATATAATGTAAGCAATGATTTGACTATATGAATAAATTGAAATAATAACATTAAATTTTCTGCAAAGAGGAATTAAGGTTGGAAGTTAATGGCATCCTGAGTATTAGGATTTGGAGAAAGTACATGACTTTGAAACATCCTAAATACTCACATTTAGAATTGTTGTGTGAATCCACTGTGTTGCAGAATGACCTTAGAGCATTCCCTAATGCTTCAGTGTTCCTCAAAACTGGGCTAAATTCAGTGTAGCTGCAGGAATCTTGAATTACTCAGGGGAATTGACTTTTTCTTTGACTTTGTTTCTGGACATGTATTTTAAAAGGACACACAGTCATGAAAACTTTGAAGACAATGTTATTATAAAAATGGGTACTACATTTTTGGAAGCAATTAAAAGGAAAATTGGGAATGGAACCACCATTTGACCCAGCTATTCCTCTCCTCGGTCTATATCCAAAGGACTTAAAAACAGCACACTACAGGGACACAGCCACATCAATGTTTATAGCAGCACAATTCACTATAGCTAAACTGTGGAACCAATCTAGATGCCTTCAATAGGTTAAAAAATGTGGCATATATACACAATGAAATATTACTCAGCAATAAAAATAATAAAATCATGGCATTTGCAGGTAAATGAATGGAGTTAGATAAGATAATGCTAAGTGAAGTTAGCTATTCCCAAAAAACCAAATGCCAAATGTTTTCATTCATATAAGGAGGCTGATTCATAGTTAGGTTGGAAGGGGGAACATGGGAGGATTAGATGAACTCTAGATAGGGCAGAGGGGTTGGAGGGAAAGGGAAGAGGCATGGGGTAATTAATGATGGTGGAATGTGATGATCATTATTATCCAAAGTACAGGTATGAAGACACAAATTGGTGTAAATATACTATGTATACAACCAGAAATATGAAAAATTGTTCTCTATATTTGTAATAAGAATTGTAGTGCATCCTGCTGTCATATATAAATAAAAAAATGAAAAAATAGAAGGACTCACAGTCATAAAGCTTTTGAAGACAATTTTATTATAAAAATGGGTAATATGTTTTTGGAAGCAATTAAAAGGAGAAATCAGTTAGCACTTCTAGAAGTCTATGGTTATAATAATAGATTGAAAAGGAATCATCAATCTCTAAGACCTTATAAAATTAGCAAAAATAAATAGTAAATATCAGAAAAAAATCACCCACAGCAATCAAATGGAAAAAAAAAAAAAAGAGGCATAGGCATTGCAGCCATCACTATCAGCAAAACTTGGCACCTGAGGAAGAAATCTGTCCAAGTCCATCAGTCAGGATCGTAGCAAGAAGGATGGCAAAACACAAAGGTTTTAATTGAAAGACAATTAATGAAGGAGCTATTGACTAAGACGTGAATGGTGTTAAGTAAGCCAACAAAAGATTGATTTCCTTTTCCTAAAGGAAGGAGAGGATGAAATTGTGTTAGAAGAGTCATGTGATAGTAGGATCCATGGAAGAGGGACCACCTGGTAAGATTGTGATGGTGGAGGAATGTAGCCATTGCAAGAGCTCGACAAGACAAATAGGAATGAGGCAGGAAGTACCTTTTCTCTCTGCCTCTTTCCCTCTCCCAGCCCCCTACCAGCTCTTTCTGTTGGCAGAACCCAACTAAAATCCAGAGGACAAGGGAGACTGACAAGATAAAGAAATACATAGAACTCAGCCTCCTTGGGCCAAGAACCTGTCAGAGGAGTTATGAATGGATCCAGGGGTGGCAGGAGAAAGGAGAAGAATCAGCGCACGAAGTATGAAAAGTACCTAAAGAAATGGGATGGAAACTACACAAACATTTGATAGCAAAATAAAAAATGAGTATGCAAAAGACAGCAAATTCACTCCTTGAGAAATTGTAAACCAAGGAACATTTACTTGAAATCATAGAAAAACTTAATAAAAATTGAATCCAACAAATAAAAAGCTCAAAGATAGCATGCTAATAAAAAACAAAGTGAGCTGAAAAGGAAACTTGCAAACCCAAGGGAATAATTGAGGACCAAAATCTCATAATCACAAAAATAATACATGTATATAAATATCAGAATTAGTATAGCTAACAGTGGAATTAATGACAAGAAGAAATAATCACAAATATTAATGAAAAAAATAGAAAGATTAAAAACAGTTGGGGAAACTAAAAGCTATTCAGAACAAAGAAGAGCCAATATAAGAATGGCAGGTATCTTTTAAGTAGAACACAAGAAACTAAAACAAGTATTAAAAAATACAATATGAGGGGGCTGGGGCTGTGGCTCAGTGGCAGAGCTCTTGCCTAATGTGTGAGGCACTGGGTTCAATCCTTAGCACCGCATAAAAAAAAAATAAACAAAATAAAGGTAAACTGTCCATGTACAACTAAAAAAAATACAATATGAGAAAATATGCCTGTAATAAAAGAAATATTATAGTATTCAGATTGGAATGATAATACATTACAAGTAAATTTCATATAGGATACTTAACATTGAGACATACTCAAGTTATACCATCTTACCTTAAGTACGAAGAATACTCTGAGTCTGTGAAAAATGATCCAACCATCTACAAAGGGAGAGAACAAGGAAATTAGAGATCTGATTTTTCACTCGGAAATTGCAAATTGGAGAGGCATTGGAGAAATCTCTGTTCTGAGGAAAAGAAAGTGTAACTTAAGAATATTATACCCAGGCTAGACATTGTTTAAGTGAAATGCAATGTCAGATGTTCTCAAGCATTGTTAGAAAAGGTTCCTGAAGGAGCTGGGATTTGAGAACATCTGGTTGATTGACTTTGGATGGGCTTGGAGGGGAGTAAGGAGTCTTTTTCAAGGAAAAAACAATCAATAGCAAAGGTATGAAGGACAATCTAAAGATAACAAAAAGATCAGGTGGCTAGAATTGAGATTATATATAGTTAGACAAGTAGGGTCGGGCCAAATTGTGGAACATCTTTAAAATCAGGGTAAAAAATGACTTGTTTTCTTAGGTTAAGAATGGATCCATAAAAATTCCTGTAGAGATAGATGATACATCAGATATATATCTCTGATGGATCTTTGTAATTTCCACTATCCAGAGAGCTTGGGACACTGATCACTTACCAGTTAAATTTTCACGATAGGACTAGTGCCCAAATGACTGTTTTTCTCAGTGTCTATTCAAACAAATGCAGTTGTGGTCCTGCTTGCAAACTTGGTATTTAGAAATGTTTGTCAACTCTTTCAGCTCATTGGGTAAATTACTTGTTATTTTTTATGTGTGTTCTTAATCTGTATCATCACTCTCATATATTTTATTTGCTGCTGTAACTCAGTGACCAGGATGTTAATTCATCTCCCTAAATGCTAACTTACTACCAAAGAGGTGACTAAGCACATGGCTTTATGGTTAGATATCTTTTCAGTGGGCCAACTAATAAAGTCTTTTATGTGAATTCTCCCGGCCTTAACAAGAATGAGTCAGTATTACATTGGGCTTACATATCAAAAGATAAGAAAACCCATCCCTTCATTCCACAGGTAAATACATAGAGAACCCATTAAGTGGAAAGCAGAGTGAGATACCTCCATTCCTGAGAAGCCTAGATCCCAGCTCTCAATGCACTTGCTATCTAGCATATCCACAGTACAAAGAAGAACAGATAGTGAGATAAAAGTGGAATAAAATGGCCTTATAGATAGAGGAGAGATTCAGTACTTCTCAGAGGCTGGGAGTTGCTGGGCTGGGAAGAGCAGGTGGAATTTTCACAAACTCAGGTTACATTTAAGAGCAGAGCAACAGGGATTAAATTTGCTGAGAGTGTGCAGGCTGGGTTGAAGAGGAAAAATGGAGCTTAGGACTTAGTGAGGGGCTAATGCAGATTCTAGGAGAAAGAGAATACCTGAAATAGAGCTGTAACTATAGAAATGGTCAGAGGGGACAACTGCCAGCAGCATCTGGCATATTTTGGTCTGTATAATAAATTCATCATTCCTGAGTTCAAAAAAGAAGCTAGAGATGACTGTAGCTGAAGAATTGTCTTAATAATTTGCAAATCCATCTTTTGTTATTCCTTTTATCTTTATGATGGAGGGAGAAGCAGAACACAGTTCTTTTACAGGAAGAAAATAATTTCAAACCATTGGGTATATATACATAGGTAAAATCGCAAACCAGAAATCATGATGTGTTCCTGTTTCCCACAGTAAACTTGTGTGATTTAGTTTCGATATTTCTCCCTTACTCAAAGCTTTGTAACTCTCTAAAATTTTTGTTTAAATTTTGCTGAGTGAGCAGGAAATTTTGTGGGCATTAATCTCCATCCCCATAGTCTTCATAGCATTGCCCTCAGCAAATGTGCTTTATGATGGGCTTTCTTTTAAGATCAATGGAGCTCACAGCTGGGCCAGTAATCAGACAGGCTTCTGAACTGCCTGGAGTCTGGCAGGAAAATATTAAGATCATCTCCAGCCATCCAGAGCAGAAGGAACCTGTAAATACAGGGGTTGTCACTCTCATGATTAGGCTAATATGATAGGCTAATATGAACAGGTACATTTGGATTTAAAAGAGTGGGGTTATTCTAGAGGGGCCTGACTTAATCAAGTGAGCCCTTAAAAGTGACGGAACTCTTCCCGAAAAGAGATTCAAAGTTTGAGGAATTTGAAGTAGAAGAGGATTGGGATTGTGGAAGTTTCTCCATTGCTGGCTTTGAGCATTAGAGGACCACAGTGGGGAGGAAGGACAGCATCTAGGAGCTGAGTGCATCCCTCAGGTGACAGCCAGCAAGGAACTGGTAAGAATCCCTATGAGAAAGTCAATTCTGCCACAACTTCATGAGCTTGGAAAAAACCCTGCGTATCAAGGAGAATGCAGTTTGCTGCAATTTGATTTTAACCCAGGCAGAAATAGAGCCAAGAATTCCTCTAGTTTATGCTGGGGATTCTGACCTACAGGACTTTTAACTAATAAGAGTTGTTTTAACCACTAACTTAGTGGTTATTTATTATACAACAATAAAAAATAAGTCAGATGCTAAGCATGAAATTTATCAAGGTTTCAGAAAAGTCAGTAAGTGATACTTCCCTAATTATAGGCAAATAATTATATTGGGGACTAAAAAGAAGTCGGTCTTGACCTGGCTATGCAGTGTCACCCAGGAACAGTGTGTCTTCTCTGGATGTCATCTTCCTCACCCATAATTGAAGTGGTTATCTAAGGTGCTATATGGTTTCTAGAGCCCCAGTATTCTGTGATTCTCTGGTGGCCACTTCTGCCCATAACTGACAAAATGAAAGCTACTACTCTTAGAGTAATTCCATGCTCTGCTTGCAGCATTGAGGGGGAGAAGGAAGTGTAATTGCTGGAAATAATGTGGTAGTGCTTGCTGAAGTTATGGTATTATTTTTCTATTCCTATTTCCCGGCTCTGTCACCTGTGCTGCACTCCTGAGACACACGTGGAAACCTACGCACACAGCATTTTGAACAGACGTAAAGACTTGTACAGATAGCTTAACATTTTTGAGAGATTTATGAATATAAATTGAATTTGAAAGTTAAAAGTGTCATATTACAGGTCTGCCATCTCAAGCACTCCTCTCCTTATTTTATTCACAACAAAACAACGAAAGCCACACGGCATAAAATAAGGATATAAAAACATCTCTGTTAATCCAATTAGGATATACTGTCTCTACTTCATGACAGGATGAATATGCAATTTATTTTCAGTGTAAGAGTCTTTTCCCATCATTCTGGGTATAAAAATGTGTGGGACGCTCACATACCAACCGAGTGTCAAGAGAGAATAATGATACCATGGTTGTTGAACTGCGACGGAGGCCAGACTTCTGTCAATAAACTGGCTTTTCTGAAACTTAATGGATATTAATAATTAAAGGCACATAATGATTCCAGTTTTCCTATAAGCTTGAGTGAAATTCTAAAGTGTAATATATCTCTACCCATCTCACAGTGATTTGGGACTCCTATTATTAACACAACAGTTTTAAGAAGACTCTTAGGATTTGTTTTGTTTATTCCTCTTGTTATTTTTGAAGATGAAGAAGGATTGTTTCTCTTTTAAATTATAGGATTAATTCAGGTTCATTGTGGAGATATTAAAAGTGCAGGTAAGCACACAAAAAAATTCCATAGTTGTAATCAGAGGAAAGTGGTTGTTAAATTCTTGATGTGCCTCTTGCACTTTTAAAATACATACACTCATAAAAATGTGACGGGATTGGGCATGTTCAGGGCCTGTTGGTACTAAGGTACTTGTTTTAGTTAGATTTTCATTGCTGTGACCAAAATACTGACAAGAACAATTTAGAGAAGAAAAAGGTTGTTTTGGCATTTGGTTTCAGAGGTCTCAGATGGCCCAATGGCAATGGCCCACTGACTCCATAGGTCTAAGACCCAGATGAAACAGAATGGCATGGTGGTAGGACATTGAAGAGGAAAGTAGCTCAGGCCAGGACAGCCAGGGAGCCAAGAGAGAGCTCTGCTCACCAGGGACAAAATATAAACCCCTAAAACACTCCTTCATTGATCAACTTCCTCTAGTTACACCCTACTTGCTTACAGTTACCCACAGTTAATCCATCAGTGGATTAATCCATCAATTAGATCATACTTCTCATAATCTAATCATTTGGCTTCCAGAAATTTGTGCATTATCTCACACATGAACTTTTGTGGATACTTATATCTAAACAATAGCAAGCAGTACTGCTACTCTTCCCCTTCCATCTCTCCCTACAGGACAAGCTCCAGGTACTTCTGACCCAGAGCTCAGAATAGTCTCACTAACCTTTCCCACTATGCTTTTATTCAACCACACCTCCCTTTCCTTTAAAAAATTACTTTAGTAGTTGGCTAATACTGATACTGATTAGATACATGATCTAGATACTGATCTGCAACCTGTTTTCTTCAATGCACTGTATGTTGAGGATGTCAATTCATGTCTATGAAAGCTGATTTGCATCATTAATTTTAGTGGTTGTGTATTATTTCTTGGGATGCCTGTAGTATAATTTGTTTAGCCAACTCTATGCTATTAAATAGCTTTTGGTTTTTCACTGTAACCAAAACCATTGGGATAAATATCTTATTTACAAGTATTTTTACCTTTGTCCAATTATCTTCTTGGAATAAGGCACTACACAGGTATATTGCTGAGAAAATTACTGCAATGAATATTTTTTCACTTATGATCATTCAATATCCACTCACTGCCTAGAAATAAAACAGAACATTCTTCATTCCTTTGAGGTACCACTTTCTGTGTATAGTCTTAGTAGGACCGTCCCACAAATTGTCCTGTCTCCTCAGTCAGTTGAAGCCAATTAGATTACCTGTTCCTTTTGGTGGTAATTATTGAATGGAATGATGTAAAGGCTTAAAAATGTTGGGGGTTCTTTCATTTGTTCATCTATTTATTCTAGTGGGAATGATCTAATGACTTGTACAATTCCGTTTTTTTTTTTTCCTGGATTTGGTTCTCCACCTTTCCTTTTAATTCTGTGAACTATTCAACATCCTTTGACATTTTTTAAGACCTCATTTATCTAGAGATAGTATCTGTTAATTGTAACCCTAATAGAAACAAATAAAACTAAAATTTTAAGATTTTAAAAGCAAATAATTAAATTGACTTTCAAAATGTGTTTATATTTCTATCAAGTGTCTTAAACTGTCCTTTATCTCATACTTTCTTCAAAACAGAATATTATGAAACATTTTAATCTTTATTGAACTGATGGACATTCTTTGATTTTGCTGTCGATCTTTTACTTTATGTATATTTATTTCTAGTTTACCTTTAAGAGGCTTTCTGTACCTAAGAATTCCAAAAGGATTTTCTCTAATTCTTTTCAATCAATGATTTTTTTTTTTTTTTAAAAAACTATTTAGATCTTGAAACTATTAAGTCTTTAATTTACTTGTAATGTTTTGAATTTTGGTGTCGGGTGTAAAACATGGCTCTTATTCTTTTGGGGATAGTGTTGGATATGATTTAAAATGCCTCTTTATCACCTGCTTTTGAATATGAAGTTATTTTTCTTTTTCAACAAGTTGAGTCCTAAAGCATATGTTTTTTCACCTGAGTTCCTGTTACTCAGATTTTTTTATACCTTCCTTTCCCTACTAAATTTTTACTAAATCTATCAAAGATTTAGGAGGGATGCTAAAATTTTAAACCACTATTATGTTTTTGTTGATTTCATCTTTATCTTCTAGAAGTTTTCACTATCTATATTTCAATGTCATGTGGTTTGTAAAATAAATATTTATGAAAGTATGTCCATTGTGAATTGTATACTCTTTGTCCCATCTAGATGTTAGATTTTTTTATTGCTTTGAGTATTGATATTAATTTCATAATAGGTTTCTCCTTTGTTTTATCTCATTTTTAAACTCATTAGATTTTGTATATTGTTGTTTAGTTTTGTGGATTCTTTGTTTTAGATAAATCTCCATATGCAATATATAGGTTTAATTCTTTACTTTTTTGGATGATTTAATCCTGTTTGAATTTATTGTTATATGTTTTTGGTTTTGTGTCTGCTATTTTTGCTTATGTTTTCTATTTTAATTATTTCTTTATACATAAATATTTTTCTCTTTTGATATGTGGCCTCTGGTTTTCTTTTCTTCTTCTTCTCTCTTTTCTTTTTCTTTTTCTTTTTTGTTTTTGGCTTAGAAGGCAAAAACATCTGTTTTTTATTCTCCTAGTAATGTTGACTACATTTTTCAAATAAATTATATGCCTACCTTTCTATTTTGGAAAGCATCCCAAGCAAACAGTAAATAAGCACTTTTATATTGTCAGTCCTACCTTTCACCTCATGCTTTGGCCTTTCTGGAATTTTTCACCAAGTCTGTAAGACTCATCATGTAGCTTTTAAAATAAGGACTATAGTAATTATATTTTGCCTTGTAACTTTTGCTAACATAGTTGTTTAGGCTGAACTGAGTGGTCATCAGAAGTCAGTTTTTTTTTTATTTTTATTTTTTTACTTTATCTTTCAATTAGTTGGGTAATGTTTTAAAATAGATTTTCAAGAAAAATTTATGGGTATTGTAATTCTTGATTCCTTACTTAGGGTGTCTTTTTTTTTAACCTGGGCAAATGAATGGCCTTCTGGGAATACCATGCTCTAGGTAAAATCTTTTCCCCTTAATCCCTACTGGACATCACTCCAGTGAGCCGAGTTACTTGCTCACTTGTAATTATTTCTTTCCAGCCCCTGCTTTCTCTGCTAAAGTTGTCCTTATTTGTTTATTTCTCCCCTAGAAAGCTTATGGAATTGCTTTTTGTCCTTTAATTTCTGTAACTTCTTGTTCTTCATGGTTTAATACCAATGTTTTTCCACAGTGAGCTCCCTTCTTCACATTGTATATATTTCTTGTCATTATTAATAGTGTTTTATATACAGTTTTATCATGCTTCTGAATGTATTTGTATGAAATTTTCTGGACTTCCCGATTTGCATAGTATACATATGCTGTTTTTTACAAGATAATGCTAAATTATTTCCCAAAGATTTTTTAACCAACTTCTATATCACTAGCCATATAATGTCAAGTTATTTTCCAGTATTTAACCAATTTCCATATAAAGCTAGTTCATAAGATTTCCTACTGATGGGCCAAAATTCATAGCAAAAACAGATATCACATACATAATCACTTGTGCTTACAAAGTCACTGTAATACCTGGGAAAACAAGTTATGTGTGCCAAGAGAATATGGAGCCCACAGCTGAGATACATATTGCAACTCTGCTTCTGTCACACCTGTCTCCCATTGCTCGAGTTTCTGACTCTGCCTCATTTTTCACCTTCCAAATATTTAGTACAACTATATGGCCAACTCTATTTTTCCTTCTTCTTTTTTTTTTTTTCCTCTGCAGGAAAGGGTTTCCCTTCCTTTCTTCTATTTTTCATTTCCTAATCTTTGTTATATTTTGCATTGCTTCAGTTTGTCTCCCTGTCCTGCATAGGCAGCCCAATGGTTAGTCCAAACAACCATATTTTACCTCCACAATGTATAAAATATCTAGGCTAAAATTTTTTAATGGAAACAACCAATTTATGGTTTGAAAAATTAATTTAGTAGCATATGACCAGAATTAAAAATAAAATAAAAGAGTGTAAGTGAAGATAAAAATCTCAGAATCCATCACATATGCTCATATAGTAACAGTATTTTTTTAAAACATCAATTTTATACATATATGCATATAAATATATGTGTACATATGTTCATTTTTTATTATAAGAGAAATTTGTTATAATAAATTGTGACAAATTTAGTGTTTTAAAATCAAACCATTTGTTATCTCACAGTTTAGTAGGTCAAAATTTCCAATTCCATCAATATTGCTTGTTTAAAAGACTTCCTGTGGGTGGGTACAGTGTGGCTTAGTGGGGTCCTCTGCTTGGAGTCTCAAAGTACTGAAATAAAGCATCAGCTGGGCTGCATTCCTTTCAGTAGACTCTGGGGATGACTTCACTTCCAAGATCATTCCCACTGCAGGCAGAATTTAGCTCCTTGTGGTTGTTCCACCGAGATACTCATTTTCTTGCTGGCAATCAGCTCAGGATATTTGTAGCTTTTAAATCCTTTGCATAATTTCCTTCTTTTTTTAAAGGCAGCAGTGGTCAGTCAAGTCCTCTTGTTTTAAGTTTCCCTGGCCTCCCCTTTTGTTTCATGTCCAGTTTAAGAGAGTTCTGTCTTCAGGGGCTCATGTGATTATATTGGGAATCCCTGGATAATCTAGGATAATCTCACTATTTTAGGTCATTACCATAATCACATCTGCAAAGTCCCTTTTACCATGTGAAGTAACATATTCACAAGTTCCAGCAATTAGTGTGTGGGCATCCTTTTGGAGTCATCCCACCTGGCCCTTTACATATGTACACATGTGTGTGGGTACATGTGTATGTTCTTAAAAGATGAAATTCTAAACAGGGCAAAAATCATGATTTATACAGATATAAAGATAAACACATTGAAGGTTTTATTTAAGTCATAATCAATAAGGGAAACTTATTATAACCAGTGCAAAAGGAAATTTAAAGAACAAATAACATTTGTTGATCAGAAATTTTGAACTGAAAGTGCAAATGGAGGCAGATTTTGATTCCCACTATAGGGGAAGAATTTTCAACTAAATTTTTACTCTACAGCACAAAGTTTGTATATCTACTGATAAAACTTATTTTGCATTGCTATCAATTATTTCAAACATGTCAATTGGCTCAAAGACAATTAGTTAAGACCAGATACCAGGGAATCATGTGTATAGATAATGTGTGGTTTTTCCACTGAAGCAAAGATTTTTCCCTATAGTGTGGTGCTGGGACTAGGATGAGATGAATGAATGAATTAGTGTGCAAAGTTAGAGGAGGTGCTCACTCACTTAAGTGCAGATGCAGGACTTTAATAGTGGGTCCCTCCTTTAATTTGATATTCTAGGAACCTCATTCACTTTACTTCTGGCCCCACTGAGTGTGTTTGTACGGTGCCACAAAGGAAATTTTCTGCAAACTAAAAATGTTTGGAAGGCATTACTCTAGTCTAATGTCCTCAAATTTCAATGTGCTTAAGCCAACTGAGGATCTTGTTAATGTCAGTAGATTCTGATCTAATAGGTCTGGGATTTTCCCTGAGACTCAATTTCAGTTTTAATTTATAACAATCCTACTGAATCTGACCATACAGTGAGGAAATTAACAGGCTTTCTATAGGATTCTAACACAAGCTATAATTTTTGTTATAATAAATTGTGACAAATTTAGTGTTTTAAAATCAAACCATTTGTTATCTCACAGTTTAGTAGGTCAAAATTTCCAATTCCATCAATATTGCTTGTTTAAAAGACTTCCTGTGGGTGGGTACAGTGTGGCTTAGTGGGGTCCTCTGCTTGGAGTCTCAAAGTAGTCTCTCTTAAAACACTGATTAGTGGGTTCAAATCCCAGAATACTGATTTAGTAGGTTTAGGAAGGGGTTTAGGAATATACATCTCTAGCAAGTTCCTAGATGATGATGATGCTACTGGTCCAGAACCAGTACTGGGGAGGACCACCTTAGTGCTTTGGGCCATGGAATATACCAAACTCACCTTCCCAGGCTGGAGTTCCTGCCTTGCTACCAGCCTTGAATTATTTATCCCTATAATAAATCCTATATAATTTCTTATAATGTCCTTCATAGATACAAAAGCAAGATTTGTAGTATTTTTCTCTATAAATATTTTTAGGTGGTATTAGGCTAGATGACTTTGCATTTTTTGATATCCCATATTGCCTAAAATTGAACAAAACATGGATTTTTTTTCCTTGATAGCTGTCAGTGTTCATCCCAATTCAATTTTATTGAGGAGCTATAGTTTTCACTCATCTTTTTTGGTTTAGGAAGCTGTACATCTATTTTAGTTGTATATGGGATGCCCCCTCTCTCTTTAGTTTCAGAGAAGAAAGGAAATAGCATAATATGCTGGCCAACAGCTATTCTTAAAAAAGCTCATGCCACAGTCCGGCTGCAGCAAAATAACCAGGGGGTGACGAATAACTTGTGTACGTTGATACAGCAGGAATGGAAGCCGTTTATTGTAGGATCTGAGCGATATTTATACATTTTACACAGCTTATCTAATTAGCATAAAATAGATACAGCAGTCAACCAATAAGGAATCTCCACACTTAATGGCTCGCTTTTGTTACTTCACAAACCACTCCCTCTGGCATTTGGCCAGGCACCATGCAGACTTGTTTACAGACTCTAACATTTCTCTGGCAAAATAACAGGTGCCAATCTGACTTGTTTACAGACCTTAACAAGCTCACATGAAACAAAAAACATGAAAATTTTCTGTTCAGCTTCTCTGTAAAATAGTTATCAGTAGATATACACGAATACACTAATCAGTAAATATATACTAAGTAAAAGAAGGAAGGTGCTCAGTAATTTTGAAAAATAAAATGATCCTTAAGGAAGATTTTACAAGTTGTCAATCATAGAAATCCAATAAAAAAACAGCAGTTTGGCATTCACAGACATTCAACATATTGATATTAACAGATGAAACTGATTTCATGGGCTCCCCAGTTGTCCCCATAGTGTCCCTGTCTGTCACAAGAGCCTGGCGCCTCACAGATATTCAGTGAACATGTGGCAAGTGAACAGCATGTGAATGAAGGAACCAAGGAATGAACAATATGACAGTGTTGGCAGTGAGAATAAAATATTGGTGTTTATGAATCAGACTCAAAGTAAATTACGACAAATGTGTTAAGAAGAATGGTTTAAATTCTAAGGTTTTGAAATTTGAAAAGAGCATGAGAAATGGTAAGGAATCCAGATAGCATTACTTTTATTCACTTGTACTCACGTATGTTTTCTTAAATCTGTCTTTTGAGGGTAGCATTGTTGGGAATTGTTCATAATTTTCATAATATCTTATCTGTTCTGCAGTCCTCCATCTCTCCTGGGATTGTGTCACACATGATTTGTGATTATTATGTATCAGTATCATGGTGCCATGATGAAGTCATTATTGAGAACCACTGAAATACATGATTCCATATAGCACAAGGGCTTTTTGGCATTCTTTATTAAGGATTAATAGAACTTTCTGAAAGTTTTCTTTTTTTAAAAAAAAAAAGGCTGCCAGGATTTGAAGGGATTCACAAATTGCTTTTGATCTGGGGTAAACTGTAGGGACAGAGTATATTAGAATATCACTGAATAATGGTAGGAATACATAGTTAACATAGAAAGATGGTGGGCAGCAGATTAGTCTATCCTGGACATTGAGATAAAAACACTGTTATGTCTTCAGCATGTAAGACACTGACACCATCAATAATGTATTAAGTTGAATATATAAGAGAAATCATATTAACCACGTAGAAGCAAAGACAAGACCCTTTTATGAATCATCCCATGCTTTTTAAACTAGGATTTCCATTGCTTTAAGTTTGCAACACGGCAGGGCCTTATGTTAGAGATGCTCATCCATTGTTTGAAGTTTTGAAAGGCTGCTTTTTTCTCCCTAGTTCTGCAGCACTTCTCTGTTTCTCATTAATTTAAAGAATGTTTGTTCTATGATTCTCTTTACCATGATAATCTAAAGCAGGCATGGTGTCTCTTGCCTGTAATCCCAGCTACTTGATAGGATGAGACTGAAGGATTGCTTGACCCAGAAACTCAAGACCAGCCTGGGCAACACAGTGAGACTCCATCTCATTTTTTTTTTAAAGATAATCTAAGGATTTCAAGGTGTTAGTCTTACCTTTCTGCAAGCTTTCATCGAGTTGCTGGCAACTCAAAAGCTCTAGTACATAGTTAATTAGTACTTCAGTTTCATTGAGCTTTTAAAAAACATTCCATTGCAGAATAGTGCATAGTTGAAGATTTGTTTAAATAAAATAATAAACCAGTCTTCCTTCCACTTCATATACTTGCCATCATGTACAGAAAATGCTCGGAGGTGGTAACTGGAATACCTAAGATATTTGGCAAATATTGTTCAACTGATCTATTTGTACATTTAAGTAGAGGAAATATCCCAAATATCAAAGCCATTTTGAATGAAAAAATGTGATCATCACAGATGTTTAAAAGTAGCTGGCCCAGATTCTGAAGGCAATTTCCAGAGTTCAGAGTGCATATTCAATAATATTAGTATCTTGGACTATGTTCATAACATCCCTCTATGACTCCTCTGAAAAGACCAGCATTCATTTGATGATTGGATTATAGTTGAACAGATTTCCCTTAATTCCTGGGACTGCATTTTTGTGCTTATGTTCATTTATGCTTTTTCAGGTGGTTTTGACAGAACAGTGTGGAAAGGAAGGTCAGAGATCTTACTGGTGTACTTACTGTTGAAAAGAACTGAATTAGAGCAATCAAAATGACTCAGCAGAATTATCTTGATTCTTGAAACTGTCATCAATATTCTGATGACCAGACTCTTCCATCATCCAAGCCCAGGTCACATGTTACTTGCTTTTTCATTCTTTCATCCCCCAATGCCACTCAAGGAGCAAGAGTACTTGTGACAATTCTGTGCAACCCAGGTGCAAGGGATTACCAGAGAGCTAGAGTATAATGGTCTCTTTGGTCACAGAGGTAATCATGGTTTTTTTTTTTTCTGTATTTCTGTTACAAACATTAATGGTATTAAGTTATTTGGCATATCTTGTCTTTTCATTATACAGTAAGCGTTTTGATGTTAGCTCTATTGTCCAAGTCATGGGTACTTCCCCTGCTGTGCTCACCACAATATCTTACAGCTGTGTAAGACAGTTGAACTGTGATGAATGAATGAGTGAATGGATAGATGAGTGAATCATTCTGTCTTTCTGATCTATTATGACTGAGGAATGCACTATAAGCTTTACCCTTCTGAAATGGTACAAAACAAACTCACCCTTGATCATTATGGATTAGAATCATAAAATACTGAGGCACCAAAGAAGCCATTACAATAAAAAATTTTTTAAACCATCCAAAATATATCTATGCAATTATAGAATACATTTTTGTAGCCTAACATAATTGAATCAAAATTGAAAACAGGCTTGCGTGCAGAATGATGTATTTACCTAATAGACTTAATATCTATTTAAAAGAGGTCATTAATGTGTATTAGGAAATAGCATTCTATGAAATTGCAGTAAGAGAAGTTTTTTTTAACTTCCTTAAGTATTTCTTTATGCCTAATAATGAACAAAATTAGAAATTATCTCTATACTTGTAGCAGAAAGTTTTCTTTTGAATAAACAGGATATATAGTAAATATTTTTTTTTTTTTTTAGAATTGAGGTTAAGTTACATGCTTCAGCTTAGGGAAGAAAGAAAGGAAAGGAAATATCTACCAAAATTGTCTTCTACTGAGGCTCCCTCCCTCCTTTCTGTGGAGATTACAACTTGGGTTGGGTTTATTTCTCTCTTTTATTTTAATTTCTTCTTATACCTCTTGCCCCAGTACTATATTTTTATCTGCCATTTCTCACAAACCTAAATTATTTTTGCATAAACTATTTGGTCCATGAGATGACTCACTTACAAGATCTTCTTTAATTCAAAAGATTGCATTTAACTCTTTATAAAGTGCTCTTCAGTTTCAAGGGCATGGGCACAAAGAGAGGAAGGAAACTTTATTTCATTTTTATGTGTTGGTTCATAATGGGGGGCAAAATCAGCCAGCAACATTAAAATGCATCTCTGGCTCCTTGTATACTCAGTTTTGCTTCATGCTTCCTTTCAAGAGGTAGGTTACTTCCTGGTCAGCATCACTGTGCTGTCACCACGCAAGATTGGTGTATGGAGGACAAACTTCAGATGACGGCGCTATGGCAGGGGCTTGCCTGAATAGTGTAAGTTTTAACTGTGTGTGTGTCTGTTATGCAGCATGTGTACTAAAAAAGACATAGTTCATATACATAAGGTTTGAAGAATGCCTATGATTCTACAATTAACAGATTAAGAAATCAAACATACTCCCCAATTTTAAATGTCTTATGTAGCCTTTGCTCCCAAAGGAAACCACCTTTCTATTTTTTTGTGTGTATCAATTCCTTAGTTTTTTAAAAAAAATAATTTGCCTTCTGTTGATATATTCTCTACACAACATATTTATTTGTTAGTTGCATAAACAGTACAAATCTTGCTGTGTAAGGAAAAGGGAACATTGCAAATATTATGTGAAAGCTCCAAGAGAAGAGAATTTCTAGCCTATAAGCTGCCTTTAGTTTTCTTTGGAGCATACAATTATCCTTTTCTATGAACCAGTGGGCAAAGCTGAGAATTTTAGTCCTGGGACACAAGAAATTTGGCAGAAAGATGGGATAGATCTGGAAGTAGATACCAAGAAAAATTTGATTTGTGGAATGGATGGCTTTCTGTTTTCTGTTTGTGGCTCACCCAGGCCTGATCCCAGGTCTCATTTTTTTTACTTTTCAAAACTCTTTAATAACATAACAACTATATGGGCTCTGACCTTATGTAATTATTACATGCTGTAGGTTAATTCCCTTTTCTAATACCCCTGGTAGCTGAAGGAGGAGGCTACAACTCAGAAGCAAAAGGCTACCATTGAAACAGTTCACCCTATGGGTCTTTGTGGGAAGGGAATGAAAGTGGACATGGCTTTCAGGACACTTGAGAAAGAGGTAGGTGGCAGAGTAGTCTAGCATGGGAGGTAGGTTCAACATGCAGAGGGGTGGGACAGAGAGTATCTCCTGAAAGACAGTTTGAAATGAGATGTGGTCTAGCACTGTGGCATGGGGTTAGATAAGGGATGCTGTGTGGCCACCAAAGCAGGTTGCAGGAGAACAGGGGCCTCTGCCTTGGAGCTGCTGCCTCTGAAGGCATAACATCTGTCTTTATGGGGGTTCTGGCTCTCACAGAAAATCTGGAATCTGGACTTTAATCTCAGAATTGGCAACAGCCCGGGAAGGGCCTGTGTTGATAGCTGCAGTCATGCCATATTGGTGTCTCTTATTTATCCAGTTCAGGAATGGGCTGTAAGTGAAGGTGGCAGCTCTCATCACTTCCATCCACTGCTGGGCACGCTCCTCCCACTGTAGGTTCTTCCTCCAGTGCAGAAAGAGAATGTAGCCACCTGTTATCACAGAGCAGAGCCCCAGGAATACAAAGTACCACGGGACCCCCACTGAGGCAGTAGAAAAAGAAAAGAGACAAGTTGACTGACAGCTGAAGCTTGGGACCTGAACTGCTTCTCATTCCTCTCCTTGACTTGGCTCATTCATCCGTTCATTCCTTCCCACTTCCTCAAAGACATGTCTCATAGACTTCTGATTCAGTCCAAGCTAGTTTGGCAGGGAGCCTGAGAGGCCCCTTTCACCTTTTTAAAAAAATTTTATTTGTTTTAATTAGTTATACATGACAGTAGAATGCATTTCTATACTTTGATATATCATACATAGATGGGATATCAGCATTAAAAAAGAAGAAAACCATGGCATTTGCAGGTAAATGGATGGCATTGGAGAAGATGATGCTAAGTGAAGTCAGCCAATCCCCCCAAAACAAATGCTGAATGTTTCCTCTGATATAAGGAGGTTGACTCATAGTGGGGTAGGGAGGGGAACATGGGAGGGATAGATGAATTCTAGATAGGGCAGAAGGTTGGGAGGGAAAGGGAGGGGGCAGGAGATTAGCAAGGATGGTGGAATGTGATGGACATCACTATACAAAGTAATGTATGAAGACTTGAATTGGGCGTCAACATACTTTATATACAAACATAGATACAAAAATTGTGGTATATAAGAATTGTAATGCAAAAAAAAGTACATGTATAAAGGCAAAAAAAAAATAGCATTACCTTAGATTAGGTAGAGGGAAGTGAAAGGAGGGAAAGGCAGGGGATGTGGGGATAAGAAAGAGAGTAGAATGAAGCAGACATGATTACTTTATGTATGTATGTGACTGTATGACCAATGTGATTCTACAATACGTATACTCAGGAATATATTAAAGCAGAACTTTTTCATGGATGAAATAAGGGTCCTGGGATGATCTAGGCATAGGACTTGGAAGGAAGAGCACGAATGTTATCAGCCCTGGGCCAGTTCTCCGGAACCTTGTGCCCTTGGGTTTAAAAGCAGGTAGAATGTGAACAGGGATCCCAGTGGTGACAACCCTATCCTATGCTGCATGCTGACACTTCTCCTGCCTAAGCTAGGAGTTCTCCTTTTCTAGGGCCTGTCGCTCTGAAGCGTAGCTTTATGATTTTCTGGGGGAATTTATTTCATTTCTTTCTTGTGTCTGGGTTTGTTTCCCACATTTCCCACTTTTCTTTGGTCTTCTCCTCTGCTGTGCATATTGACAATTAAGATTTGAGGGACTGGGGTTGTGACTCAGTGGTAGAGTGCTAGCCTAGCACGTGTGAGGCACTGGGTTTAATCCCCAGCACTTCAGATTAAAAACAAACAAACAAACAAACAAAAAAACCCTAAATAATCAAAATAAAGGTATTATGTCCATCTGCAGCTAAAAATAGTTTTTAAAAAAAATTGAGAAAGAGCTGAGCACAGTGGTGCACACCTGTAATCTCAGTGGCTTGGAAGGCTGAGTCAGGGAGATCTCAAGTTCAAAGCCAGCCTCAACAATTTAGAGAGGCCCTAAGCAACTGAGCAAGAGCCTGTCTCAAGAAAATGAAAATAAAAAGGCTGAGGATGTGGCTCCTAAATGCTCCTGGGTTCAATTCCTGATACTCCCTCCTTCTCATTCCCCCAAAAGATTTAAGAAAGAGTACATGCTAGGTAAATTCTGTTTGTTTGTTTTACTTGGATTGTCTGAAAATTTCTTTAATCTACTTCCCTACTTGTACGATGGTTTGGTTGATGTTTTAGTCTGGATTCTCCAGAAGCAGGAAACAGTGAAAAACCACCAAACTCTTACTCTAGGGGGTGAGATCTCCCTAGAGGATAACCAGGCTGGACTCTGGATGTGTGAAACTGTTGCTGAAATCTTAGTTATTGTAGCTATACAGAACTGGCTGCTCTTAGGTTCCCAAGATCCCAGATGCCAAGTACTTTCCTAGTCCATAGCAAAAGCAAATTGACCTCTGCTAAGGAGCCTTTCCAGAGAGCTTTCTTTCTTTTCTACTGAAGCAAGAAGAATATTCCCTCTTCTTCTCTCCATAGTTTTCTCTCTTTCATTGTCCCAGAAAAACTGTAAACACCCATTCCTTTGAGAGAAATTTACGGGAAGGGGGTGAGGGAGGACTCCCACTCCAACCCACAGATTTCAAGGCTCTGGCAAAGCCTTCACAACAGGCAACCATGTGTTCTTCTAAGTCCTGCTTGTTGGGAACATGACCAACTGTGGGAGCACAGCAGTACAGTTTACCCTACCCCAAATCCAGGCATGTTCCTTTCTGTATTCTTGTTTGTCACGGTGAAGAAACAAACATGAAGAACTAATTTTTGAAGAAAAAGAGGTGTATTTTTTTCAAGAATAAATAAGTAATACTTTTCAGGCACAGGGCAGCAAGATTCTATAAAATTTCTAGGGAAAAATGCTGCCTCTGAAAGGCAATGGTTCTGCTATGGTGCATTTATTAGCATCATCAAAGCAGAACTCAGCTGAGAACCTCTAGGTGCAGGCTTACCAGACTGTGATAGGTACATATGAATACCCCTCTTCCTTTGTATTTATTCCAATTAGTTATACATGACAGCAGAATGCATTTGGATTCATTGTATGTAAATGGAGCACAACTTTTCGTTTCTCTGGTTGTACACGTTGCAGAGTCACACCATTCCTGCAGTCATACATGTACATAGGGTAATAATGTCTGTCTTATTCCACCATTTTACCACCCCCATAACCCTCCCCTCCCCTCACTCCCCTCTGCCCAATCCAAAGTTCCTCCATTCTTCCCTTGCCTCCCCTACCCCCACTCCATTATGGATCAGCATCCACATATCAGAGAAAACATTTGGCCTTTGGTTTTTTGGAATTGGCTTATTTTGCTTAGCATGATATTCTCCATCTCCATTCATTCACCTGCAAATGCCATAATCTCATTCTTCTTTATGGCTGAATAATATTCCATATATATCAGGTATCTTTATTCATTCATTCCTTGAAGGGCATCTAGTTTGGTTCTATAATTTAGCTATTGTGAACTGTGCTGCTATATGTGTCTGTGTCACGGTAGTATGCTGATTTTAAGTCCTCTGGGTATATACCAAGGAATGGGATAGCTGGGTCAAACGGTGGTTCCATTACAAGTTTCTAAGGAATCTCCATACTGCTTTCCATTATGGTTGCACCAATTTGCAATTCCACCGGCAATGTATGAGTGTGCCTTTTCCCCCCACATCCTTGCCAACATTGATTGTTGTTAGTATTCTTGATAATTGCCATTCTGACTGGAGTGAGATGAAATCTTAGAGTAGTTTTGATTTGCATTTTTCTAATTGCCAGAGATGTTGAACATTCTTTCATATATTTGTTGATCAATTGTATATATTCTTCTGTGAAGTGTCTGTTCAAGTTCCTTAGCCCATTTATTGATTGGATTAGCTTTTTGGTGTTAAGTTTTTTGAGTTCTTTACACATCCTGGAGATTAGTGCTCTATCTGTTGTGTGGTAAAGATTTTCTCCCATTCTGTAGGCTTTCTTTTCACATTACCCATTGTTTCCTTTGCTGAGAAGAATCTTTTTAGTTTGAAAACATTCCATTTATTGATTCTTGATTTTATTTCTTGTGCTTTAGGAGTCTTGTTAAGGAAGTCGGGTCCTAAGCCGATATGAGGAAGATTTGGGTCTACTTCTTCTTATGTTAGGCTCAGGCTCTCTGGTCTAATTCCTAGGTCCTTGATCTACTTGAGTTGAATTTTGTTCAGGGAGAGAGATAGAGGTATGATTTCATTTTTCTAAATATGGATTTCCAGTTTTCCCAGCATCATTTGTTGAAGAGGCTATCTTTTCTCCACTGTATGTTTTTGGTGCCTTTGTCTAGTATCAGACAACTGTATTTATGTGGGTTTGTCTCTGTGTACAGCCCTCATAAAGAAGGAAAGAGAAAGGGAGTGACAGAGAAGGGAAGAAGAGGTAAGGAGGGAAAGGAAATCAATTCCTTATTGGTAAATCTTAGCAGCTATATTTGAAGGTTAAGAAAAGCCTTAAGATCACATATTTCTCTCTCTCTCTCTTTCTCTCTCTCTTTCTCTCACCAAGCTTCCTATTCTCATACCCCTTATTTACCAAGAAAATAATTAAGCACAACCCTGTTGTTACAGTTTGGATCTGGAATGTCCCCCAAGCAAGCACTCGTGTGTTGAAGGCTTGGTCCCCAGCTAGTAGCACTGTTGGAAGATGATGGAAATCTTAGGAGATAGGCCTCATTGGATAAAGTACTTCACTAGGGATGTGTCCTCCAAGGGCATCTCTTATTCTTCCCCACTCCCCACTCCATCTGTCTTTCTCTGCTTCCTGGCTGCCATATGGTGAGTCATTTTGCTCCAACACGCACTCCTCTCCATGATCTTCTATCACACTGCAAGCCCACAGTGATGGGGACAAAGACTGATGACTGAAACCTCTGAAACAGGGAGCCAAAATGATTTTTCCTGCTTAAGTTAATTTTCTCAGCTATTTTGTCACAGCAATGAAGAACTAACATACCTGTTGTGCTATATCTATGTAGTAGTTAGTAGTCACTTTATTATCTCAAATGTTTTGAAATGTTTGGATAAATTATACAAACTACTGAAACAACGATTATTGTGAAAATGAACAGTGACTTGAGTGTCTCAACAGTAAACATAAATGATCAAGGGTGGGTTTGCCAGGCTTATCTTCAAGATTCATTGCATTCAGAGTCCATCAAAACCACAATTTGTATTGTATTTCTACAGTGTCAAGAGATTCAAATGCTTTATAGGAGAGTTTTTCTTAATTCGATCATTCCTGGAATTTTCTTTATAAAGCTCAAACAGTGTGAAATACTTCTTGTTTGGTAACAATGCTTTTCTTTCACATGACTTTGTCCAAGTACAATTCTTTGATTATTATTTTTTTTCTGGTAAAGTTTTCCTTTTGCTGTTAGGGTTTGTACCTGGAATGTTCCCCAAAGTCTTATTTGTTTAGAGGTGGGGCTTATGGGAAATGATTGGATCCTGGAGGGGGGGGGTCTGACCTCATCAGTGGATCAGTCCAATGACACTGACTGGGCTACTGGGAGGTGGCCCCTTGGTCCAGAAAGTAGGTCAATGGGAGTGTGCCCTGAACAGGTTTTTATTTTCTCTGGCTGCTTCACCTCTCCTCCTCCTCCCTCTCCCTCCTCCTTCTTCTTTTTTCTCTCTCTCTTTCTGTCTCTCTCTCTCTCCCCTTCTCTCTTTCTTTCCTTGCTGCCATGAGCTGAACAGCTCTCCTCTGCCATACCCTTCCTTCCTCCATGATTTTCTGATGCACCTCAGCCCAAGCAATGGAACAAGGCAACCACAGAGTGAAGCCATGAGTCAAAATAAAACTTTCCTACAACAAATTGCTTATGTCAGGTATTTTGGTCACATCAGTGAAAAGTAAAGAACACTGCTATTATGTGTTGGAAAAAAAATGGAAAAAAAAAAAAACCTGCCAAAGTACATTGAAGTCTTCACCTCTACAAAGAGAAACTTGCTTATAACTCTTTAGTGACGTTTCTTCCGTCTCTGAAAATAATTTAAAAAATAAAGCTAAGGTACCCCGTTGTTCCTAATATGGAATCAAGAGAGATCCTGTATGAGTTCAGGCAAGCCTGTCTGTACAACTTCATCTCTCACCACCTGCTCTGTGCTGACCACCATGCTCAAATATTTGCACTCGTTGAAACACGTTCGTTCCCCCCCCCACCCACCTTTTTGTCTTTGTTCATATTGCTTTTGCTTATTTTGGAGCTCCCTCCTTTCCTGATCCCCTGAAAAACTTGTCAACCTTCAAGATTCATCTTTCTCTTAAACAGGAACTACTCCTCCAGCCTCCTAAGTGGTCCCCTCTGCATTCCATGATACTTCCCACTTACTACTGGGATAGCTTCATTAACTTGCATGTTAGTCATTTATTTTTAACCTGTGTGTTTCCACCACTTACTGTGAGCTTCTTGAGATCACAGGCTGTGACTCATGTATTGTTTAATCATAACTGAATATCATTATCATATCTAAACATTAACAAGACTTCCTTCTTGTCATCAAATATCCAGTGTTCAAACTTTTCTGATTGTCTTAGAATTAAAAAAAAAATGTCTTCATGTAGGAGTCAAAGAATGTCTTTAGATTGCAATTGTTTGATAGCTTTCTTAAGTTTTATTTCATCTATAAGTTACTCTTCCATTTCCTTTACCTTAATCTTAAAATGTATTTGTTGAGGATCTCAGTGCTTTTCTTTAGGCTTTACAGTCTGGCTATTTATGATTGTATTCATATGAAGTCATTTATTAGGTTTCTGTGACCTTTATACTTCCTCTAAATTGTTAGTTGGATCTAGAAAACTTGCTCAACTTTGATTTTTTTTTTTTTTTGGCAAGATTTCATGTGTGATGTTGTGCAATTCCACCATGAGGCACATCTTACCTGCTGAATTCTCTTTTGTGATGTTAGCAGCCAAAGATGACCACTGCCTAGACTTATTAGTTCATTGGGTGCTACAAAATAGCGCTATTCTAATTTTTACATTTCTTATTCATTTGTTAGCTAGCATACTTGAACACAGAGAAACTTTATAACAGATTTTATAGTAAAGATAGGATATATGTTTGATTTCTTCCCTTTATTCACCACTTTTGGAAATAATGAGTTGGTTCCCGGGCAAAAGACTAAGATGTATCTTACCTCTGCCTTGTTAATGCTTAGTACAATGGCTATTACAAAAATGAATGTCACAATAGTGTTTCATATGAGTCAAGAGTCAATAAATTTATAAGTAAATTAATAAGAGAGTGATTAAATTCCATCAGTTGTCACAACCCTATACACACAATATGTAGTAGCAGTGTAAACATCTGCTTCTTGAGATGGAATGATCTGAGCAGGCTCTGAAGCAAGCCCTTTCAGCTGCAGTTACCCCATGTGTGCTCTATGGTCCCAGGTAGGATGGAGAGAAGGCTTCTTTCGCCCTGCCACAAGTACGTACAGCACCATGTGGCTTAATGGGCTCTATATTACACTTTGGGCCATATTCTTCATGCCTTGTGTTTCTCCACAATAGGACATTTCTTAGGCATGCCACAGACATGACAGTATACAGTGAATTTGCAATTCAATATGATTATTCACCTCAGGGCTTGGTAAAAAGAGGACTCAACCTCTGTCTTTAGATTTACAGTCTAATGCTTACTCGGCCATTTTACCACCTACCTATGTTCATCAACTGTTGATTCTTCTCAACTAATCAAAAAGATATTGGAACACTTTACCTTCTATTTGGTGCTTGAGCTGGAATAGTAGGAACAGCAATTAGCCTAGAGTAGCAGAGCATCACAAGTAATATTAGAACATGGTTATTATCTCAGAAAGAAACTCTCTACTCTTAGCAGTTATCCCCCATGTCCCCCACCTGTCTACTCCTTAGCACACACTAATCTACCTTCTGTCACTGTGGATTTGCCTCTTCTGTGATTTATTTTTTATTTTTTTTGTGAATGGCTTACCTAGCAAAACATTTTCAAAGTTGATCCTTGTGAAGCCCTTTTTAATATTTTATTTTATTGCTGGATAAGATTCCATTTTACAGGTATACTGTGTTTTGTTTATTCATTCATCAGTTGATGGACATTTGAGCTAGTTCCACTTTTTGTCTCTGAATAATACTGCTATAAGCATTTAAGTACATGTTTTTGTATAAACATGTGTTTTCATTTCTCTTGGGGATATACCTAGGAATAGAATTTGTAGGTCATTACAGTAACTCTTATAATTAACGTTTTGAGAAACTACCAAGTATTTTACCAGAGACTGCAGAATTTTGCATTCTAAAAATTAATGTATGAGGGTCCCAATTTTTCCACATTTTTCTTACACTTATCATTATCTGTCTTTGATTATAGCCATCCTAGTAGGGGTGAAGGGGTACCTCATTGCGAGTTTGATTTACCTTTCCCCAGTGGCTAGTGATATTGAACAGCTTTTCATATCTTGTTGGCTATCCATATATCTTCTTTGAAAATGTCTATTCAGATCTTTGCTCATTTTATAATTGCCTTTTTATTATCAAGTTCTAAGATCTTTAAATATATATTCTGGATATAAGTCCCTTAGTAGACATTTTCAAATTCTTTCTCACATTTTATTTGGTGCTGTTTTAACATTTTAAATAGTATCCTTTGACAGAGAAACATTTTTAACTGTGATATGGTTTAGAAAACTTTGTCTATTTTTTCTATTGTCACTTTTTCTTTTGGTGGCATGTCTATGAAGCATTTGCCTAAATCAAGGCCACAAAAATTTATTTCTGTGGTTTCTTCCAAGATTTTCATAATATTAGCTCTTATATTTAGTAAGCCTGTGATCCACTGGGAGTTAATTTTTGTATGTGGTGTAGGTAAGGAGTCCTACTTCATTCTTTTGCACATGGATATCCAGATGACAAAGCTATTCTTTCCTCCACTGAATTCTTTGAGGACACTTGCTGAAAATTAATTGACCATAAATTTGCAGTTTTATTCTGAATTCTCAGTTCTGTTCCATGGATCAATATGTCTGGCCTCATGCCAGAGCAGGATTGTCTGGATTACAGTGGTTTTATAGTAAGTTTTGATGTTGGAACATATGAGTTCAAGTTTTTCAAGATTATTTTGACTATTTTAGGTCACTTACCCTTTCATATAAATTTTAGAGTCATATTGTCAATATCTCCAGAAAGGCAGATGGGGGAGAGCAGGTACAGGCAGAACAGAATGTGAGATGAGCCTTTGTGTTTATGCTATTGAGGTAAATTACATGGATAAGCTTCTTAACGTTGTGTCTCTCTAAAATCTTATTTAATTGTTTTGTGTGAGTATATGTATTATGTATTTGTCTATATACATATAAGATTTTTATAGTATATACAACAATATATATACATATATATATATATACTTATGCATTATATAATCATATGCTGCATACCTTTTATATAGCATGTATAGTTGGCATGTAAATCAATTTTTACTTATATTATTTGCTTGTGTAGCATAAATGTGTATGACTTACAATTTTCTAGAATTCTTTTTGGTTTTGTATCAGGTTAGACTGATCTTATTAATGAGTTGGATATTTTCCTTCAGGGTTAGACTGACCTTGTTAATTATGTTGAGTGATTAACTTGGCCTGTTTTTCCTATTTTATATTTACAAAACACTTTGTTAAAAAAAAGAAGAAAAGGAAAATGCTGAAGTTTGGTTAACATTTTGTATTCAATGGCCTTGGGTCACTGCCTTTTGGGTGTTTCCTGTGGGGAAGGGGTATGGTTCATGAGTATAGTTATAAATTCATGGTTATTGGTCTATTTTGATTATCAAACTTTAATATTTAAAGCATTAATATTAAAAAACTATGGGTTCACTGATATTTTTACATAAATTGGTCTAGAATTTTATATTATATTATCTTAAGAGTGTTTTCAAATCCTTTGTATCTATAGCTTAGTTTTCCATCAATATCAAGTTTTACCTTGTCTCTTTTTTCTTTATTATAACTTTCCAAAGCTTATAATTTCAAAGAGGTAGGGCTATTATTTGGTATCTGTTTTTATAGGTTGTTGTTTTCTTAATATCTAGCTTTTATATTAATTCTTTTAATCTGCTTTCATTGAACTATTTTATTCTTTTTAGTGTCATTTAGTTCACTTATTTATTGAACTTCAACCTTTTTTATCTGCAAGAAATCCACTTATGGCTCTACATTTCCTCCTGAGCACGGCACTGGTTTCATATCCAGGTTTTGATACAAGTCTTACACAGTATACAGAAATAGGTTAACATGGCAACTCTGATATTGCTCTCCTTAAAAAGACCTACAGACTTGAAGTTGGCCAGCATCTGAGAACTGAACTGGTTAACTCACTGATACAAACTTTCCTTGTAGGAAGAGAGTGTTGCTAAGTGTGACTAAACTATACAAACAAGGTGCTTTATGCTAAACAACTGCTTTCCTTCTGGGAGTCTGGAGTTTTGTTACATGCTAGCCAGAGGGTGCCTAAGTGATACCCCCCAACACGGGGTGGGAGGGGGTGGGGGGTGGGGGGTGGGAAACTTTGGGTTCTAAGTCTCTAATAGGCTTCAGAAACATTGTACACATGCTGCTGTATACTTATTGCTGGGAGAGGAGTGCGCTGAGTGCCCCTCATGGGAGGGAGAGAGTATTAGAAAGCCTGTACATGGGTCTTTTTTCACCTTATGATCTGGATGTCTATCTTTATCACAATATCATAACATCTAGTGATGGGTACAGCTATATGCTGAGTTTCTCGATTCCTGTAATGAATCTCCAAATATTGAGATGGTCTTAGGAACCTGTGACACTCATTGTTATTCTGCTCAAAATATTTTGGAACTATCTCTTTGATTTTGTCTTTATCTCAAGACTTATTTGAGAATCTGTTTTAAACTCATGATATATAAATATTCTGGCAATCTTTTTATTTTTATTTTTTTACAATGTCATAAATGATTATTAATATTTTAACAAGTTCATCTGTATTATGTTGCTCTTTATGGTTATTTTATGAAGATTTTTAATTATATTCTCCAGTTCTTACTCCTGCCTATTTTTTGACTAATCTAAAAAAGTATGATGTTTCACACAATGACTAAGAATTTGTATATTTTGAATACTTACAAATATTTTTACTAACTTGTACTTTATATATTTTAAACATACCTCATATACATAAAGGTTCATTAATGTTACATCTTCCTTAAGATAATCCCTAAAAACCAAATTCCAAATGTTTTCTCTTATATAAGGATGCTGACTCATAATGAGGATGGTGCGGGGAAGCATGGGAGGAATAGACTAACTCTAGATAGGGCAGAGGGGAGGGACAGGATGGAAGGGGGCACCAGGGAAGGAAAGGCAGTGGAATGAGATAGATATTATTACTCTAAGTACATGTTTAAAGACATGAATGGTGACTCTACATTGTGAACAACCAGAGATATAAAAAATTGTGCTCTATATGTATAATATGAATTGAAATGCATTCTGCTGTCATATATAACAAATTAGAAACAATTTTTTAAAAATTTAAAAAGTTATAGCTTCCTAGTAGATTTTTCCTTTATCAATATTAAATATCTTTTTTGAGTTCCAGAAATTTTTACCTTGAATTCTACTTTGTTTGATAGTATTATTGTTGTAGAATCATCATGTGAGTACTTGGCAAGTATATATGTTTTTTATATTCCTTCATTGTCAACCATTCTATTACACATTTTCAGATTTATCTCTGGTAAATAATAGATAGATAGGTTTTATTTTTAACCAAACTGACATATCTATCTTACTAGGTCTGATAAAATTGTTTACATCTATTGTAGATAGAGATAGATTTCTATTAGTTTTACTATTTTTTTTATTTACCAAGATACTTTTAAGCTTTCTTGCTTCCTGTGGATTAGATGGATTAGATTGTATTTTTCAATGTGTTCCTCCTTCTGCTTTGATGGTAATATATTTTTATCTATTCTTTTGTTTGGGGCTGTGTACATTTTAATTCACATATAGAAACTCATACTTCCTTTCTAAAATGTCAAGAATATCTATGTGCTATCTTTCTCTACTAAACAAAGAATTTAGTATGTATTTATTTCCTTATATACTGGTCCTTGCTCCCCCCTCCCCAACTACTATATTAATAATGTATGGAATTTTATTTCCAAATTGTTTATTTAACACACACACACACACACACACATATACACACACACACACACACACATACACACACACAACTAATTTCAAGTTAGCAACATTTTAAAAATGATGCCTTTGTTCACCATGTTTTTTGTTAATTATTTCTTCTCATATTTGGTTTTTTTCTTGCTGAAATCATCTGCTAATAATTCTTTTTTTAAAAACATTTTTTGGGTTCTTTTTTATACTTCAATGCAATAGAATTCATTTTGACATAATTATAAAAGCATGGAATATAACATCCTCTAATAATTCTTACAAAGAAGGTAGGTATAAATGTTGTTTGAAAATGACCTTAATTTTGGAGAGAAACTGAACATCTGATTTATTCCATGGATGCTGGGGAGATCTGGCCTCACCTCTGCCTCCTCGCCCTTCCTGCTAAACTCAAATGACTACCAGCTGCTGAAACCTTAGCTCCTGTCTTGCAGTCCCCAAATCCTGTCCCATGACTAAGGCAGTCTGAGTTCCTCATTCCTTCTGTCAATTGGACAGTGAACAGTTCTCAGATCACAGTGGAATACCGACTGAGCTTCCTCAGTGTAGCACGTCAGTTCTTCAGCTGTCTGCTCCCAGCAGCTGTCTTAAACTGAGCTTACATTGTGGTGGTTTTAATAAAGACTCAAGCTAATGGCTTCTACTTGTTTTCTTCATCCACAAATTCATCCTCTTTGTTAAAAAAATAGTTTGACTAAATATTATTTTCCTTAATTTAAAAATGTTTTTATTAGTCCTTTATAGTTATTCATAACAGTGGGGTTCATTTTGACATATTCATATATGCATGGAATATAATTTGCTCCATTTCAGTCCCCAGTGCTTCCTATTCCCTTCCCTCTTCCCTCTACCTGTTCCCCTCCTTCTACTCTCCTGGTCTTCCATTGATTGATTGTTTTGCTACTGGGGATTCAAGCCAGGGACACTCAAATACTGAGCCACATCCCCAGCCCTTTTTTGTATTTTTATTTAGAGACAGGGTCTCATTGAGTTGTTTAATACCTTGCTAAATTGCTTTGGCTGGCATTGAACTTGTAATCCTCCTGCCTCAGTCTCCGGACCCACTGGGGTTACAGGCATGTGCCACCATGCACAGCTATTTATTGTTTCTTCTTTCTTTCTTTCTTTCTTTCTTTCTTTCTTTCTTTCTTTCTTTCTTTCTTTCTTTTTTGAATTGGTGCTTTGTACCTACATTAAGGTGGAATTCACTGTGGTATGTCCGTATATGTGCATAGTGTATTTTGTTTAATATCATTCCACATTTCCTCCTGCTTCCCATTCCTCCTCTCTCCCAATCAATCCCTTCTTCTACACCACTGATGTTCCTTCTATTTTCATTAGATCCCCCTCCTTTTCTTTCCCCTTATTTTGCTCTAGCATCCATATGAAAGAAAATATTTGACCTTTGACTTTCTGGGTATGGCTTATTTCATTTAGCATGATGTTTTCCAGTTCCATCCATTTACCATTACCAAAGTTATCTCTTTATAGATAACTAAAACACCACTGTGTATATAGGCCATGTTTTTTGTTTGTTTGTTTGTTTGTTTTCTTATCACATGGCTTATGACCTTGCCACTGAGAAGCCTGTTTTCAGTGGTGATCAATTCCATATTTTGGAATTGGCATTTCTCCCTGCTTCTGCAATTTCCTGCTAGGGCTGAGAATTATTGCTGTGGTTACCCATGTACTTTCCTTTTTAGGGATCCATACAATTTCTGGTCCACCAAAAACCTTTCCTCTGTTTTACATAAATCCCAGTATACTTAATTTTCCTTAAAATACAGCTTTACAAATCACACATAATTATTTTGTGTTAAAAGGGAAGATTTCAGAATATGTACAAATTGAAGAGTTATTTCTTATTTTTGTTTGTTTGGATGGGTCCACATGAAACTAGCCCCCTGGGGTGTCCAGAGGAGGACATTTGGTTTCACTCTCGATATTTCTTTATTTGAATTTCAGCTTAGTAGCTTCCTTTTGATTCAAAACAATGAAGGACAAAATGTATTGATTATCTTCCTTTCTTCCCTCCTAAGGTTCCTGCCAGTTTTCTTTACCTGAACAGGTGCCCTGAATGTGCTTCTTACCTGTGTGAGCAGCATGACGGGCTTCTAGTCCTGTTTTCCAGTTGGGTTTGCTCAATGGGAGGCTTCAACTGGGGATCAGACAGTTGGGAGGAGAATAAGGTTGGGATATTTATCCCTGGCTTCCTGTCCTGCTGTACCTTGCCTACTCACCTTACACCATTCCCTTACTGAGGACAACGGGTACTAGGCAGCCCTTTGCACACAGTGAGCCTTCCTTACTCACCTGATCCTTTGGCCTAGGGGTAGCAGTGGCTCCCTCTGTGTGGAGAACTGCGTTTCATGGCTGGCTTCTCTGTGCCCTGCCTACACTTGGTAATTAGTTCCTTTATTAAACCCTCCTCAAATGACTCAGCTTGAATATCACTTATTTTTGCCCTGGACACCAACCCATATAAAAAAAAAAATCAAATGGAAAAAAAAATGAAAACATAAAGTGTACAGGTAACTTAATTATATAGCTTGGTCTTTTGGGTGTTTCATAACAAAATAACATATTTAAGGAAGAATGTAGGTGAAGAGAGCTTATTTAAAGAAAATATGCCACAGAGGGAAAGTAGTAGTAAATGTTTTATGAGTACAAACTTGAAGTTTTCCTCCATTTCCCTGTTCAGGCTGTTGCTGGGTTTGGGGGCCTACAGGGAAGGAGTGAGTTCTAGCTGATACTGGTCTTGATGCAGCGCTGTGGGATTATGCTGGGAAGATTTATAGACTCTTAGAGCCAGAAGGGGCCACGGGGACTAGCTAGTGCAGCCATGAACCACACAAAGCACTGCATAATTTGTGATACAGCTTTAGGTTTAATTCGTGAGGCAAATACTTAAAAGCCACCCGCACAGTGCTGCTTTTTTCAGTGTGCCTATTAAAATTTTAATGGGTACTAATTTCCTCACTGGAATTTCAGAGTTGCTAACAATGACAACAAGTAACACACGGGAACACGGACTGTGTGTAAGAGACTATGTTCAAATTTCCCATAGTTCAAGGCTTTATGGGTACCATTTCACTCAATTCTCAGCTGAACTCCACATAGTGGATACTATGGTTATTTTAATTTTACTGAGGAGGAAAATAAGGTAAAGGAAAGTTAAGGGACTTATTCATCACTACAAGGTCATTAAGTGATGGAGCCTGAACTCAAATCTGAACTGTAAGACTCCAAATGCTCTTGTATACTGCATTGTTCCTTTAGTTACAACATGTATGCAGAAATGTGCATGTACATCTAATAAGGAAATGTTATTTTGTGTCTAATAGCATATCATATACATTGTTCCATGTTTTTAAATACAACATAATGTCAGTTTTTTTTTTTTTTGTTTTTTTTTTGGTTTGTGTGTGTGCACACCAGGGATTGAGCCCAGGGGCATCTAAGTACAGAGCCACATCCCCAACCCTTTTTATTTTTGAGATAGGGTCTAAGTTGCTGCGTTGCATAGGGCCTCATTAACTTGCCAAGGCTGGCTTTGAACTTGCAATCCTTCTGCCTTGGCCTCCCAAACTGCTGGCATTACAGGCATGAACCACTGCATCTGGCTCATATGTCAATTAAATTATTGAATCATATTCTGTTATATCAATGAATATATTTTGTTAAATCAATTTCATTGTCAAATACAAATTTGCTCTATTTCCCCTTCAATTATTCCTTTCTGATCTTGACTTTTTTCAATGTTATAATTTTTGACCCCAAGTTTTCCTGAACCTTCATATTCTCATCTGTAAAATTATAATTATAATACTTCTGCCATTGAATAATTAAGTAATATAATATATAAGTTAGCTACTATTTATTATACTCATTGTTATTCAATAGAATACTATTTATTATAATAATTATTATTGAATAAAATGTTGCTCTTTGGATTCCAAAATGCAGTTGTTTTCTCTGCATATCATCTCATGTCAAGTGACTTAGCAAAAAAAATATGTGTGCTTTTTTAATTTCACACACATGTGTGCAGGTTATGTGTGTGTCTATATGGATGTGAGAAAGAGAGCTTGCATTTTAATCAGAACAACATTTCAGCTACTAAAACAGAGGTTGCTGATTTGACATAGTGTTAATGAAAGAATATTACAAAATCCTTATTTTTTTTCTTTTATTTAAAATGTAGTTGTCACAACACATCATATAATGAATGAAGACCTTAGGATCACATTAAAAAATTTTAAAACATCTCTATATAGTCACAAAACATGAAACATGCTGCAAGGACACAAATGCAGTTTGATACCACAGTCTCAGTACATTTTCACCATGAAAACAAACAGGGAAGCACAGACTGTACAAGGGTTTTCTCCATTTCAGCAGGAGCTGACGTGTCTGTTCAGTGGGGTTCTTTCCTTGGAGAATGTATCATTGACAGAGTTTTACAATCTCATTGAAATTACCACCGATTTCTACTTCTGAAGGAATCATCATGTTAGAACCACAACACAAGTTTGCAACACATATTGGCACAATATGAAAAATAAACACTTTTTTGAGTTTTCAGCTCATCACAACAATTGTTTTTAAATAAATAATTATTCCTTATAGTGCATATTTTATTTTACGGTTCATTGCCCATTGACACGAATGATGCTGAATAAATAATACAGTAGGTAGTTTATTTACGTCTTCTTTCATAATTCTGCATTGCACTCCTTTCATAAGCCACTGAAAACAGAGGGGAAATAAAGTGTATTTTAAGAAGATTGAGTGAGTTAAATAATATTCAGTGCACACAGTAAATTAGTATAAATTTGTAATAACTTTTTCCTTCCACTGAAGCATGGCTAAGAATTTTATTTTTACATCTTCTAATCCTGCCTCACTCTTATTCTGATTCTAAGTGATCTAACCACAGAACACTTGGACTCTTTGATCATATGTTACATATTTGATGCCTCAAAAGCAATGTATTGTATTTCTATGATATAGTGCAATATTGATCTTCGGGAGCTTTTTCTATGTATCATGGCAGACATAGAGAAATGCTTAGTAAATTATGGAAAGGATCATGCCTAAAGTAACTGGGAATATTAGTAGGATGAAAATGAAGTATGAGAATTTTATTCTAGGACGAAGGTCAATAAACTACTGACCATGAGGCAAATCTAGCTCACCCTTTACTGTTGTAAATAAAGGTTTATTGGAACACAGAAACTCAGTTTATTTATATATTATCTTTGTCTGCTTTGACTTTAATATGGCAGATTCTAATAGATGCTATCAAGTTGGCATGGCTCACGAAGCCTGAAATATTTACGATCTGGTCTTTTCAGAAAAGTTTGCTAGTTTCTGTCTTAGAAGTACATGATGCTATGAGGGTCTCTTCCTCTCTTGTGGATACCTCCCAATGAGGGACTGTTCTTGAGGTGACAGGCAGACTCATTTTATGTAGGTAAGTCAATTGAGCCCTCTAAATACAGCACAATTTAACTTACCTCCTAGCACTCTACTGGCTAATGAAATATTAATTACTGCTTCCAAAGGTATTTAACACAAAACTCATAAGAAATTTAAGTACTTTGACTCTCTGGACAAAAAAATGCAAGCATTTTATTATATTTTATTATGTTCAATTTCAAAGGGATCTATAAGCACAAATGGGTAGGGATCAGACTCTTGAAATACTATATCTAAGAATATTTTTCATCAACTTAGCCAATATTTCAGTCACTTAGATTTACATTATAGTGAAACATTGTGCTTTTTTAAATTCAGTAGGCCCTGTATAAAAATACTTAATTTAAGTAGAAACAGCAGAAGGAAGATCCGTAGGAATCCTAGAAGGTACCCTACAGTTTCCTTACTGAGAAAGGTTTATTGAGAGAAAAGATAAGTGGAGACAGCAGATTTAGCACTTCCTCTAACACTGACCTCTAATGTCCACCCACCCTTAAGTGAGGTGAACAATAAGTTGAATGTTTTGCATCAATGTTATCTGCAATTCCGAGGTGGGACAGACTAAGCCCCAAGACGGACAGTTCCGAATGAAGTAAAAGTCCCTTCGGCTGCCTGGCTGGCTTTTATCAGAAAGAAGGTGATGAGCACAAGCTCAGTCCCTGGCAAGCCGGGAGTAGCTACCTTTATTCCCACAGTCCCATTAAAGAAGTGAGATGAATCCTAATTAAACTGACTACAGACAGATTAACGATTTAGCTGGGGCAAATATGTTCTTCCATGGAAGCAGAGTTTCTTACCTGCTCCTTAAACCCTCTGAAGATGTATGCCAACTTTTGTGTGCCTGAGCTGGTGTGGGTTTCTCTGGGAAAGGGTTTCTAGATCATCTGTGACTGTGAAAGGCTAAGGATCAGGTGGCTGTGGAGTGTGAGTAGGATAACCTTGTCCCACTGACCATATGAAGAGGTTCTTGATAGACAATGGATTATTTTTTTTTTCTTTTTAAATTTTTTAACAAACGGAAGAACAAAGGTTTACTTAGAAGATGATTCTGCTTTATGGCCGTGGTTCTATGTATCATTACCTATAATTATTACTTTAGGTACAGTTAATCTGTTCTAAACTGCACAGCATCTATATTATTTGTCAAGCATGTTCTGACAGCTATATCAAATCTGGAAATGGAGAGTAGATGACTAATACAATTATGAAGAAAATCACAGTGAAGTAAGGACTAGCATGTATGGATACAAATAAATGTCTCTGTGGTTTAAATTTCTATCCCATTTCCTAAAGCTAGAAGACAATACATAAATAAAACAATTATAAGTTTTTCATGAAGTACAGTTGGAACTGTACTTAAAACAAGATTTTATAACATAAAATTGAATAGCCTCAGAACTACTGGTGACAAAATGTCTACATTTAGAAAGAGAATAATCAGTAAAAATACTAGGATGACTATTTTTTCATGAATCTAGATAATTAAGAATTAAGTCATCACAACTGAGTTATAGATTTTTTAGAAACTAGATACATTCTAAGTGAATAGGACAGCTGCTGAATACTTTCTAAGTAATTAGATGACTGCTATTTTAATTTTTTTTCATTCAAAGTAAAATAAAGAGAATATGACTAGCTTTTCCAAGGGGCCATAGCTGAGGGCTAACCAGGCTTGAAGGTGCTTGACAAAAAATCAGTTTCCATGAATATGATAAAGGGGTTATTTAACCTTGAAAATAGTGTGATGAAAGAGTTAAGAAATAAGGGTTCTCAGATATATATATGTAGCATTTACACAGACAATGCAAACTCAAGGGGAAAAAAGAAAACATGCAGCCTTTATAGCAAGTGAAGGAGTTGTTCAGATTTAAGATGGGTTATTAAAAGTGTGGCATCTCTTCTCTCTGAGGGTTCCTCAGCCAGAACTGGCTTATAACACTCAAGGATAATTTGACTGTGTTCCTTTTTGGAGGCATTGAAATGAATCATAGCACTTTCATCCTTTCCAACATGCAGCAAGACATTGAAATTTGAACTTCTATAACTTTATAATGAGCAAGTGATCTGAATAATATTTTTCTTTGTTTTATTATTATTTATATTTGTCCTCCCTGTACCCACCCTTCCTGCCTCATAAGGTTGAATATAGCTTAGAGAGCAGATCTAAGAGAATGAGCCAGCCCAAAGATTCAGGGTGGGTAATGATTAAATGGAACAGACTCTGGTAAAGCTCACGTTTGAGAGAAATCAATACTATGGGGATATTAGTGTATATATTAGTGTATAAATCTACTCTTGGCTCAAGTGCTACAGCTAAATATTTTCACTATCATTACTCATTTTAAGTCTATTATTCCTTTTGAATATTTTGAAAATTATGCCTTATAAAAACAATAGAAGCAGATTTGAGGTACTGTCAATCATGATTTCATACATACCAGAATTTAAAGCTCTTTTGCCCATTAGTCCAACAAAGGAATCTGTTTTATGCCCTGAAAAAATACATTTAGGGGTATTTTAATATGTATATCTTTGAGGATATAACTCTTATAACTAGTACAAAAAAGCACACTTTTGAATATATGCCTATATAAAAATATGCATCTAATTCAAGTTTTGTCAAGGCTAAAGAAATAAAGATTCCTGGTAAGTTGTATAAATTACACTAAAACAATACAATGAGAGAACTGTTCTCAATTCTTTAAATAGTAGCAAGTACCTTTCATACATATTATGTTTTATCTATTATACAAAGTTGTAAATATTGTTGATATTTGAGCCAGCTTTGATTTTGGGGGGAGTCAATTTTACATTTGTGTGAGAGAGAAACATCCAAGTTTATTTCTTCACATTATTGAATGTTACATTTCTTAGCAAGTGAACTTTAGTCAATTCTTATCCTTGGCGATTGTAATCTTCTAAAAGGTCACTGTTTTATTGAATTAAAAAAATACCTTGGGAAAATATATTTGTTTCTATGTTAGTAGAGTACATTTATTTTTATTATATAGATATTCACTATGTATAGACTTCCCTTGAAACTCAAATCCTTAGAAAGTAAATATGAACAAAATATATTTATTTGCATGAGTAAAGTCTTCAGAAAAGGTTATGATTTCGATGTTAGTGTGAGAATTTCTCTTGGTTTTTAGTGTATTAGTCGAGAATAGGGCTGCTACCTCACTAGGGCCTACTCTGCCACCCAGGGAATCAAATCCAAGACAGGGTGCTAAGTGGGCAATATGACTAAGATGGGTCCTTGGGACTCCTGTCGAATTTGGTTCTATTAGTTACAAACTAGGATCTACTGACCTTCCAGTACCACTGTTCTTCACTGTCCTAAGAAATGTTTCACTGTACTTTGATAGAACTTCTCCTTTCAATTATGGGATCAAAAAATTGCATCTCTATCCATCTTTATGCTTAGTGTGGATTCTCTGCTCAGATATTCACTCACCCACTTTAATTGGCTGATGATCCCCAAAATGATGTTATGGGGTTCATCTCACTAAAATGAATTAGAAGATATTTATAAATGCTTGGGATTTTTTGCTGTGTAAGTGGGCATGAGGAGGGGTTGGAAATGAATGTGTGGGATGGATTTCTAAGCCTAGTATTAAAATTCTAGAACTAACAATTTAGGGTTGTTAAAGAACATTTTCTTTTCTTTTCTTTTAAATGCATCTTTTCAGTAATTATAAGTCTAAATAACAAAGTTTGTCAAATTAATTATTCATTTAACCATATTCTGGATGAATTTCCTCCATTCTGACATTGTATTACATAAAGTAGAATTCAATACAATTAAAATTAGCATTTGATAGATGTCAAAATAATTTAGAGCTTACTTTTGTGAGAGATCTGACCATGTCCTAGAAGAAAGAAAGATAAGATTAGCAACATATATAGTTTTGTTTTAAAGAATTTACACAATACCTTTTAGAGAGAATTATAAAATAAATTGATTTTCAAAATATGTAAATTTTCCACTTATGTGCTATCCTGAAAAATACAAAATAGAACTAGAATGCTAATCAAGTTAATAATAATAATAAAGCTAGATATTTTAACAAACAAAAGGAATATCTATTAAGTAAATCCATGGGTCACCAATTCAAACCCAGATCTATGGGACTCTTGAGGCTTGTTATTAACTATAAATCTATGCCATTTACTATTTTCAAGAATAGCCACCCATCTCTCTCTCTCTCTCTCTCTCTCTCTCTCTCTCTCTCTCTCTCTCACACACACACACACACACACACACACACACACACATTTGCATGCACATCCCACATTTGGAGGGTATGCAAATCTATCTCTTAATTAAACAGAAATAATTAAGATCTTGTATTTCAGCCCATAAAATATTTCTTCACTTTCTTCCTACATGTGCATTCACAATAGTAAAATAAAGATTTATAGGAATGTTTACCATAAAGAGCCTTTAACAGGGCCACTTGTTTTTCAATTGAGGAATCTGACAAGAGACGAATGGACATTAACTATTCACAAGTTTCAGGGATGGTGGGATGAACTCAAGGAAACTGAATATTTCTCTCACGCAACAAGGGGCAGCCAAATCTAATCTAACCCCAGACAATGTTCTGAAGTCAGTTTCCACATGCACTTGAACCATTCAGAGTCTCTCCTGGAGACTCCTGGCCTTCCCCTTCTTAGCAGTGGGATCTTTAGTCAAGAGTGTGTTTAGTAGCTAAGGTTGGTTCCTGCTTTGGGTCTCTTGAATTCCATGAAATGGGTGAAACAGATCTTAACTTTCTAGGGGCAAGTGCATGTGTTAGGTGCGGGCCAGAATCTCATCCTGAGAGTTACACCTCTCTTAGGGTGGCAATGTCTATCAAAAGGCAAGAGACACTTGGCTGCTCCAGGAACAAGCTAGCGAACAGGGCGACTTGCAGGGAGAGACCTAGGGACCCTTGTTTATCTCACCAGCATCCCGTTTGCCCATTAATCCAAAGAACTGCTGAGGTTTGGGTCTCCGGGCGATTCTCTGCAGAAGATGCTCAAAGGGCTCCGGCAGCTCTTCCTGGGGGACAAATCGGCGTGTAGGTAACTAGAATGAGGCTCCCTGTAACCCCAGCCATTCTCACCGTGAATTCTAATACCTCACCAGCCTGGACTGCCGGCTGATGTGCTCACTCGGGAAGGCAGCTTCGCCCAGAGAAGAGAAGCTGGCGGGCTCCCCGGAGCCTGTCCAGGGCTCCACATCTCTGCCTCTACCTGCCCCGGGCTGCCTCCTTCCCATAAGCCGACGCTGGCTGGTTGGCAGCCCCGCGGCATCTTTCAGCCCAGAGCGCTCTCCGCTCTTTCCTTCCATCCCAAAGAATTTTACTTCATCCATCGCGCTGCCACCCTCGACTGGCCACTGGTGCTGGCTTTGGAGACCCCTCACTGCCCCAAGGTACACAGGTGTGCGGGCGGCGGGGTTGGGGTGGAGAAGGGTGACAATGCTTTCAAGCGACCTGCACCAACCACTTACACTGTTAGCGCAAGGTTCTCAGCCTCGCGCCAACCTGCGAGCCATCTAAAGGGAAACTTGTGGCTACTTTCTCAGATCCTCAAAGTAAGGATCCAGGCAGGAAGTTAGCTTCCCACCGACCTGGGCCCTTCTAAGTTCCCCGAAGCTCGCCCTAGTCATCGCTTCTGCCCGCGACCGACGCGCCCTCTTCTGTCCCTAACATTTCCAAACGCTCCGGGAGCGCAACTGGACGGAAGCCCCTGAAATCTCTGTTACTAGGGAATGAAATCTTGTGAGGTTTCCAGGCTTGGGAGGACAGGGGCTCATCAGGAAGGCTCTCCAGGGAGTTCCTGGACCCGACTGTGTAGGAAACTTGGATCTTGGGCGCAAAATCCCGAGGAGAACCTGGGGGTGGCGCCCCTTTACACCCCTCCGCGCGCTTCTACTGTCTCTGGTCGCGGACTAACTACTGTCTCTGGTCGCCAGGCTAACTCGGGTGCTATCCTAGGGGAAGGGTAACGGCTCCGACCCAGGAAAAGCAGCGTGGGCCGTGCCGGGATACAGTCTCACCTTGATCTGATCACTGTCGGACCAGTCGGACCAATAATTCAGGTCATCGTTGGCACCGATTTCTTCCGCAAACAGTTGAGTGGAGACGAGAAAAAAGACTGCCAAGGCCACGAGGATTTTCATGTTGGATTTCTGGGAAGAGTGCGGGAGAAGATATCAAAGAGAGGGAAGGAAAAAAAAAAAACCACGTATATAAACCTCTGAGAGTTAGAGCGGCAGAATATTTGGCCCCACAACGGAACTCGGGTCCAGTTTAACCAAGATAAGAAGCATAAGAAGTACATCTCTCGCCTGGACTCTTTAGGAAAGAGAACCACTCCCCAAGGATTCTCAAATCCCCTTGTCCCCTAGTCTTAGCTCCCCAGACCTAACCCACTAACCCTGGAGGCTCTGCAGGTGGAAGACAAAGAGGGGCGTTGGCACTTGAGAAACAAGTCTCCCCACAGTCCCCAGAAGCAGCCGCGCACCGGAAGGTCGCGTGTGGCCCCCTTGGACAGATGCGCAATGGGGGAAAGCCCGGCAGCCGCAGCTGGCGGTACGCGGGGACTTACTGCGGCGGACCGACCCGCAGGGATCCTGTGGCGGCTGAGCGCGAGCCGAGCGCTCCGCACTCTCGGTTGCAGCTGTGGTGGAGGAGGAGGTCCGATCGCACTCTTTTGCCTGCTCGGTGCTTCGCGGTATTTATCTCAGGCGTGACGAGCTTCGAGACACACGTGACACTCTCCCCACGCGACTTTCAGCTCAATATTTAATTAGCCGCCTCCTCTCCTTTCGCATGCGTGATTGAGAGTTTCCGAGACAGTAACCCGTCGGTTCCCATAACATCTGGACCCAATTGGGTTCTAAATGACGCAATTTTAGGAAAATCCAGGGCTCGCCATCCAATCCAGAGCAGTCTGTCTTCTTCCACCTGCAGATCTGACGCCCCCTCCCCTCTCCTTCGGAACAGGGCTCAGGGACACCTGAGATTACTCATCAAAACTGAGCAAAGTGACTCATTCCTCGGACTTGCACAACTTTTTTTCTTTTTCCATCTGGAGACGTCAGGATAAGTTGCACTATTGAGGGCGGCCAAACGACTTCAGGCGTTGAAATTCTGTCTTAGGAAATCATGCTACAGAAGAAATACCTCGGTTGGGATGTGGATTTCTCTCTCTCTCTCTCTCTCTCTCTCTCTCTCTCTCTCCCTCCCTCTCCCTCTCCCTCTCCCTCTCCCTCTCCCTCTCCCTCTCCCTCTCTCTCTCTCTCTCTCTCTCTCTCTCCTATTTCTACCTTCCTAGAGTTTTTAGTGTTTCTGAGCTATACCATCTTCCTATGACTGCAACGTTCCTCTCCTAAATCAACCAGAATACTGTCATTTCTTCAGCATTACAAAAGGATTTTCGGAGGATGGAAACAGGTTTATTTTACCCTTGGGAGATAGGGGAATTGAAACGTGGCACTGCTTGTAGAGATTACTCTTGCATCAATGCAATCCTAGGATGTCTTTTGTTTTAAATAGTCCTATTCCTTGCCACACCCAGGAGCAGGGGTCGGGTGGGGTGGAGGGGAGTAAATGTCCAAACTGTACTTGCTGAAAACCCCAAACCAGCAAGACGGTATGAGGATGCATATACCATGTCACTAAAGAGCTTACAGATCAGCCATAGAGTTCTCTGTATCTGAAAGTATAGTGAAATGCCAGCTGCGTTGGTCACTAGCAAATAAAATTATTTGACAAATAACATCTGTCAAAAAAAATCTGTCGCACAAATTACATTTCTTTCACCTCTAAAGGAACTAAATGCTGTCACATCTTGTTTTGAGTTGTTCTTAGTCTTATTTTTTTCAATTAATTATATTATGTAGTGTGTAAAAGGAATAGATTTTTGGCAACTCAATTAAACCAATAACATTTTCCCCTCTAATATTTGTTCTTTCTTAACCTTGACGTTGTAAATTCCCACGTGTCTCATTTGTTTAAATGTAAACTCACAATATGAGCATTTTAATTTTGTTTTCAAAACACTGTATAGGGAATATTATGAACATGCACAAAAGTAGAAAAGCTAATCCAGTTAAAACAATTTTCAACTTTTTATCTACAACCCTTCCTAATCCCCCCCACCAGAATATTTTAAGCAAATTCCAGACATTTCATCATGTGCAACTGTAAATGTTTCAGCCAGTCTATCTAAAAGGTAAGGATGTTTTTTCCTAGTAAAAACATAACCACTTTAACATTCCATCTAAAACAACATAATTCATTTTGCCATTAAATATCCATCAACATTCAAATGTTCTCATATAGCTCATAAGTTCTCCCTACCTCATATGATTTACTGGTTGAAATCAGAATTATAATGAAGTTCATACAACACATGTCTTATCTTTATCAGACCAGGCAGCTATAATGAAATTCCTTGAGCTGGGTTTCTTATAAACAATAGAAGTCCCTCTGTCCCCCACTCCCAGTCACAGTTCTGAAGTCTGGCAGTCTGAGATGAAGGTCTCAGCACTGCCTGGTTCTGGTGAGGGCTCTTTTCTAGGTTACAGGCTGTCTGTCCTCTTGTCTCCTTTTTGTATCTTCTAATGGCATAAAAAGGGCAAAAGACCTCTATGGAATTTCTTTTTTGAGGACACGAATCCCATTCTTTTAAAAAAATATTTACTTTTGAGTTGTAGGTGGATACAATATCTTTATTTCATTTTCATGTGGTGCTGAGGATGGAACCCAGTGCCTCACGGGTGCTAGGTGAGTGCTCTACCACTGAGCCACAACCCCAGCCCCACTAATTCCATTTTTTAAATTGCTTATATTTTTTAAAAACATGACAGAGAAATGCATCACAATTCTTATTACTCATATAGAACACAATTTTTCACATGTAGAATATGTTCACACCAATTCATGTCTTTATATATGTACTTTGGATAATGCTGTCTATCACATTCCTCCATCATTGCTAACCCCCTGTTCCCTTCCTTCCCCTCCCACCCCTCTGCTCTTTCTAGAGTTTGTCAATTCCTCCCATGCTCCCTCTCTACCCCACTATGAGTCAGTCACCTTATATCAGAGAAACCATTTGCTGTTTTTTTTGGGGGGGGCGGGGAGGGGGATTGGCTAACTTCATTTAGCATTATCTTCTTCAATTGCATCTATTTACCTGAAAATGACATGATTTTATTCTCTCTTATTGCTGAGTAATATTTCATTGTGTATGTATGCCACAGTTTTTTAATCCATTCATCTACTGAAGGACATTTAGGTTGGTTCCACAGTTTAGCTATTGTGAATTGTGCTGCTATAAACATTGATGTGGCTGTGTCCCTGTAGTATGCTGTTTTTAAGTCCTTTGGGTATAGACTGAGGAGAGGGATAGCAGGGTCAAATGGTGGTTCCATTCCAAGTTTTCCAAGGAATCTCCATACTGCTTTCCATTTTGGCTGCACCAATTTGCAGTCCCACCAGCAATGTATGAGTGTGTCTTTTTCCCCACATCCTCGCCAACACTTATTATATTTTGTCTTCATAATAGCTGCCATTCTGACTGGAGTGAGATGGTATCTTAGAGTAGTTTTGATTTGCATTTCTCTAATTGCTAGAGATGATGATAATTTTTTCATATATTTGTTGATTGATTGATATACGTATATCCTCTTCTGAGAAGTGTCTGTTCATGTCGTTGGCCAGATAGCCTCTTCAACAAATGGTGCTGGGGAAACTGCAAATCCTCAACTCAAAGTGGATCAAGGACCTAGGAATTAAACCAGAGACTCTCTATCTAATAGAAGAAAAAGTAGTAGTAGTAGTAATCTTCATCATGTGGGATTAGGCCCCAACTTCCTTAATAAGACTCCTATAGCGCTAGAATTAAAACCAAGAATCAATAAATGGGATGGACTCAAACTAAATAGTTTCTTCTCAGCAAAAGAAACAATCTGTGAGGTGAACAGAGAGCCTACATCTTGGGAGCAAATCTTTACCCCTCACACATCAGATGGAGCACTAATCTCTAGGGTGTATAAAGAACTCAAGAAGCTAAACACCACTAATCCCATTCTCAAGGGCTCTACCCTGATGACCTAATTACCTTTCAAAGGCCCTCATTTCCTGATACCAATGCCTTGGGTTAGAATGTCAACAAATGAAGTTTATTAGAGACTTGAACATTCAGTTCATTGTATGTCTCTTATATCTCTCCAACCAATACTTCTTTCTTCTCTTCCCTTCCCTGTATTATAGTTGTTGACAAAACAGGTCAGGAGAGTATATTACATTCTGGAATCTGTTAATTGCTTTTAAGCTTTTTTTCCTGTGTCCTATTTCCTATTAATTGATAATTGTAGTATCTAGAAATTAGATTTGGTTTTTATTTTATTTTTTTAGGAAGGGCTACTTTACATGTGTTCCACAGTTCTGCAAGTATGCACCTGATACATAGTTTTTTCTCCTTTCGAGATGTCAACAGCTATTGATAATCACTTTCTAAATCCTTAGTTCATCAGTAGTTTCAAAATAGTGCTATTCCTATTTTATCATTTATCAGCTGGCTTATTTCTTTCTTATAAAGAGAAACATTTTTGTCAACAGCTATTTAATTTTTCCAAGATAATTAATACAGGGTAGATGGGATAAATGCTTAATTATGTGCTTCTACCAATTTAAAAAATGAGTTGCCAAATTAACACATTCAAGTAAGACCAATTTCTTTTTAAATTTGGACTATGATGACCTCATAGATTTAGACACATTTGAAACTTTTTAATCCATGGTAGATAGTCTTCTAATTGGTCCTCCAGTTATGACATTATTGGCCAGCAGGAAACCCTTCAAATTGACTCGTGGGACTTTTTATATGCCTTTAATAAGATTTGATAGTGTTATGGTGTTATGGTTTAAAGCTCATGTGTGAAACAATGCAAGAAAGTTTAGAGGTGAAATGGTTGGGTTATGAGAGCTTTAACCTAATGAGAGCATTATTCCACTGACAGGAATAACTCTGTGATAAATAGGTAGAGTGTGGCTGCAATAGGTGGGTCCTGGGAGGAGTGCTCTTAGGGTTTTTATTTTGTCCCCTGGTGTGTGGGGGGCTGTCTGTTTCTCTGTGCTTCTTGATTGCCTGTCCTGAGCTGCTTTCCTGTGCCATATCCTTCCTCCATGGTGTTTTGCCTCGCATGAGTCCAGAGCTATGGAATCAGCCATCTATGGTCTGAGACCTCTAAAACCATGTATGCCAAATAACCTTTTCCTCCTCTACAATTGTTCTTATCAGGTCTTTTGATCACAGAGACAAAAAGCTGACTAAAACAAATAGTTTTATTGGTTTTAGTGCAACACAATGTTTCAGGTTTAAGTTATGTATTCCCTGCCTCAGAACTGGAATTTCTCCCGAGAAGCTTCAATTTCCTCTGGATCAGAAATGATAATGAAAGATCATAATCAGAGTGTTAAGAATGCACATTACCATCACATTCTTTAGCACTTCCAGACCTTTCTACTGATGGAGCTGAGAAACGTGTATGTGCACATATAAAATCATGAGTGTATGCTGATGCTATTCAAATCAGGATATCATAAAGTCTTTATTTAACTTCATCATTTTGTGTCTTTTTCCTATTCCAAAAATCCCAGTTCCCAATGACATCAACATGATTTCTCATTTGCTGTATACCAACACACAAAGCCAACATGCTCAATCATTATCAGAAATGGAATGAGGTTTGTTCGCAGTTTTTTTTTTTTAAGCCTTTAAGGAGACATATCACACTAGATATGTTCAATCAGATTACTGTGTTTTAAAATCATTTGAAAAATTTTGTATATGGTATGCTGCCAACTCATCAGATAGGTTCATTAGCTCTTGACTTTTAGGAATTGCTTTTCAAACTTAAATTTAGAGCTGTGTAAAATATATGGTTTTTAATGTTCATGTGCTAAAAAATAATATTAAAGAAGCATAGCTTCTTTGTCTCTCTTTCTTCTTCTTCTCTCTCCTCTCCTCTCCCCTCTCCTCCCCTCCCCTCCCCTCCCCTCCCCTCCCCTCCCCTTCCCTTCTCTTCTCTTCTCTTCGTTGGGGGCTTGCTTTATCCTGTGCTATAGTTTGAATGTGGTTTGTCCTCCAAAGGTTCACATGTCAGAGGCTGGGTCCTCAGTGTTAAAAGGAGGGGAAACCTTTAAGAGAGAGAGGCTCAGTGGGAGGTCCTTTGTCATTGGAGGTACTGCCCTCGGAGGAGATTAACATGATTCCTGTGGGACACCTGGGTTATTCCTAGGAGAGGTTGTTATGACAAAACCGTCACTTGTTTCTGACGTGATCTTTTCCTTTCACATACATTTCTATGTTTGTAATACCATCTGCTATGAGGTCCTTGCCAGAGCCCTATTGGTAGTGGCACTATGCCTTTGAACCTACAGAACTGAGAAGGGAATAAACCTCTTTTTTTGTAAAAAGTAACCCAGCCTCAGTTATTATAACAATGATATTGTTGTTATTTTAACATAAGGAAATATGTCTTCTTATCCCTCTCCACCTCATAAAATTCCATATGAAAGTAGAACATTTTAGACTAACTTTTTTGTTTCTTGGTGATGTAGTTTATGAGGGAGCAATAAAAACAGTTATTTCATAACTTCTTCCCTGTCAGCTCAAGGTAAGCAGTTGTAAACTTTGTTCATATGCCATATGTTGTAAATATGTCACTAGGGCTTAAAATAAATGTTATTTCATAAAATTGAGTAATAAATAATGAGATAAAATATTAATTAAAGAATACATTTTCTACTTTCTTTTTCCATGTCATTCACTAATTGCTACCTGCTACCTTAATGCTTTTAGTCAGACCATGGGCTTTCTGACAAACTTTTTTTTTTTTTTTTTTAACATAGCATGGTTTGGGATATTTGCATTCTTAATTTCTTGGTTCTAGTTTCAATTTTTTGAGCAACTTTTATACTGTTTTCCACAATTGCTGTACTCCATAAGGGAATCTTAATTCCCTTTGCATGAATTTAATTCTCTGTATGCCATGTGCCAAGCATATATGGTACTGGGAATATAGAGATGAATGAGTCATAGTCCAGGGCTCAAGAAAACCAGGGAAGCAGAAAACATAATAGAAGCTGTAACAGAGGAGTAAGCATCGCACTATGACAACAGGGAGTGAAATTTCCCTACTTGGGAGGGGGTGGGTTAGAAGTCATTCCAGGAAGAGTGAACAGTTTAAGCAAAGGCAGAGAGGTAACAATACACAGTGGATATTCCTTAAAGAAGCTAGAACCAAGGTGGGAAATGTTGGAGAGAGACAGGGATTAGGAGGGAAAAAAACAAGATGAAGTCAACTGACATCAATTCTTTGTTTAGAAGAAACATCAGCAAATTCTATTATCTAGCAGAAATAACTTGCTCTGGAGGAAAAGTAAAGCTCACAGCTGTTGTTTTTGTTTTTGTTTTTTAACCCTATAAACTCCTAGTCACTGGTGGTTGTTCAATCAAATGTTTAGGAGTGTGGTGGTTTTTTCAACTGAATACACACCATCAATGATAGTAGTCTTTAAAAAGTCTTTAACAAATGTATTCTTCTTCCCAATTGTACCCATTGCTTCTGGGTACAATTAAAAAATACACATTGTATATACTTGCCAGGAGACTGAAGATAATCTCCTTATTCAACATGACTCTGAAATCTTAGACAATAAGCCAGACTAATAAGTCTACTGAAAATACTCCTAATCAGATATCAGTTTGGCTAAACTGGATCCTTAAAGGTCAAAAATTCAATTAAAATTAATTATAGCCAACCCAATTATCTTTGCAAAATGGCAAGTTTATAATGCATCAGAAATACTAGTTAAGAAATCAGGAAACAAATTACATTGAACTAGATTAGTAATGGGAATGGTCACATTTAGATTCATTGGATACTCTAATAAAACAGAAGCAACTGAAAACCCCATTGTGGCTATAATAAACAATGAGCCACATCTTATTGTCTTATTTCTGTAGGCATTAGTTTAATAGTTAATGCAGCTGACAAATTACTTCAACTTTCTGCCAGTTGAAGTATTAGCTACACAACATTTTTCCTTCTTGATTATCACAGTTCTGGAATGTCTGGCCACTTAGGGTCCACAGCCACTCTGCTTTCCAGCAAATGTTTTATATCCTGACTATCTGGTTCCAGAGCCCACAGTACTAACTCTTACCTACTTGGTGATCTGTAGAGCTGATATTCCTAATGTTCTGGGTGTTTGGGGTTGGGAGGAAATGTCAGGGAACCACTAACTGTTCTTATTTTCTAAGACTTATTTCTGAATCAAGCCTAGTAATTGTAAAACCCATTATCTGAACTTAATTGCTCTTACTTTCTGAAAAAATTCCATCCGAGGTCTATGGTACAGTGAGTTCAGCTTTTATCCAGTATTTAGCATATAAGACACGAGAGTTTTCAATTTAACAAACTACTTGTCAGGAGTATCTATATTTTAAGCAAATAGTTATTATGGCATAGTTTATTACGATCTTTAATTTTCCCTTAATAAAAGATTACGATATGTATTTCTTTTATCATTTAATGTTTCTCCCCTGGAAAAGAGCTATATTTCCATATATCAATTGGGAGTTACTTAATCCATTTCCACCTCCTCCGCCTTTGTTTTTTACTTTATTTTTCTTCTCTGTCAGAAAACTGACTCAGAGTTAGTTTTGGGGCTCAGTTGTATTAACTTGCCAATCTAATTTTCCACATTTCCCTTTAAAACTAGCTTTTATTCCTCTTGTGTTTTTACCTTCTAAAATTTTATTTTGTTTATTTATCTTAATTAGCCTCAACCAAAATTAATGAATATGTTTCATACAATTTCTAGTAGAAATTGTTTCATACATTTTCTGAATCAGTTTCGTGATCTCTATTTTATGATGTTAATAATTCTTTAACTTCCTATGACTCCTAGCATTTCTCTCTAATCTACCTAATCTAAAATAGTTTTATTGTACAACTCTGGCTATATTATTTCCCTCTCCAAAGCCTTTCATTATTTTTCTCTTTTTCAATAAAACAAATACAATTTACTTAAGATATTCCCTAAAGTAGATTCAGCTTAACTTTTAGGCTTTTGTTTCTTTGGTATTTCTCTTTGGAAAATATAATTTAGCCCCACTTAATTACCTATGAGTAATAAAATTGCCTCAGCCAGACCTTAAACATCAAGGTTATTTTTTTTGCTCTCTTTCACTGTTACCTCCTGTACATTCAATCTTTAAGTTAGGACCCGCATCATTAAATGTGTTTCAAATATTTCCTCTTCTACTCATTTTCATTGCCACCATGTGAATCCAGATCATGACTATATTTCTAGAACTGCTTCAATAGTCTTCCAGTCTGTTCTCTGCATAGAAATTAAAATGAGTTTTCATACCTAAAGAGTATTACTACCCTACTTAAAATTTTAAGAGACTTAAATAAAATCTAGTAAAATCCAATGTTCTTACCATGAGCTTAAAGCAGTGCATGATCTGGCTCCTGCTGTCTCATCAAAGTAATGGGAATGGTTTCATGCCCCTCTATTTCCACTTACTTGATTTTATCCCTACCAGCCTTCTATCACTTTCTCGACACAGCAATCCTTGCCTCGTGTCACAACATTTGCCCAGGAAACGCATCCAGCTAGAGCAGGAACTTGAAAGGTATACTCATAGGTCAAATCTGGCCCACTGCCTTGTTTTTTTTCAATAAAGTTTTATTGGAACACAGTCATGGCCATTGGTTTAGGTTCATTCATTCTCTGATGCCAGAATTGATTAGTTGCAGCAGGAAGCAAATGGCCTGTAAAACATGAAAATATTTATTCTTTGTCACATTACAGAATGTTTGTGGATCTCTATTTTGGAGCATTCACCCTCCCTGTTCTTTGTAAAACTGGTCTTTTCTCATTCTACAGTTCTCAAGTAGAAGGTCTGCCCTACAAAGGCAGAACGATCATGATATCTAAGGAGGCTGCCTTCTAAATTTTCTGTCATTTTATCAAGTTTATGATTCCTTTACATTCACCAGAAGTTGTATTTGAATATTATCATTTTTAAATTGTGACTATATCTTTTATTGGACTATATCTTTCTTGGGCAGGGATCATGTCAGTTTTGTTCTTCATACTCAGTTCCTAAAATAATACTTGATCATAATAAGTAATAGCAGATCATAAATATCCACTGAACAAAAGAACAAAAATATCCTGTTTTTTCCAGTTCCACTAAAAACATATTTCCTTTGTGTGATGAGTACTTTGAGATCTTTCATGTGTCCCCCTTACCAATTTAATCTGCACTGAGTAAAGTTTTCCTGAGCACTGTCTTTATGGGGTCCACATTGTATCTTAATCTACTTCATGTTGACCAGAGAATAGTTTTATGTTTTATTCCACCTTGGGTTGGTGTGGCACTGCATTTTTCTGAGGAGAAAAAAGTGGATGTCCCAAGAAACATTACTCTCATTGAATAGATAACTCAATTAAGATAGAGTAAAAGAAAAAATAAAAAGAAAACTATGACTCCTAACATTTCTCTCTAATCTTCCCAATCTAAAATAGCTTATTGTACAACTGACTCATTGTAACTATTCCATAAGATCCAACCATTTGCTTAGAGATAATTCTCTAATTAAAAAGTACAGAAACATCCAGTCTTTAAAACAATAAGACAAATATAGATAAATTTCTTAATATGCTTTGCCCTTAGTAATGAAATTAATTAAAAAATACTCTGGAGTACCTACTTTGATCATAGCATTAATAAAAATAAATAGAATAAACTTTGCCTTCAGTTGTTATAGTTTTTATTAGAATAATTTCTTAGGTAGATTCCAGGGATGTTTAATTGCTCTGCAAGTATGTGTTTTTAACCAAAAATCTGATAGTTTTGATATGTTTGATGTACAAAGCTAATTAATTGTGAAATCTTATTTAAAGAGTTATGCTTCATGTATTTTGAGTAGATTTGTCTGAAATGAATGATGAACAAGGTGTAAGGAAAGTATAACAGGGACTTAAAGTCTCTTTTGTTAAAAGCACTGACTCTTCACTTGGGCCGGCAGATGTCTGATAAATAACTAAAAAAGGATAAAATTTTGACATCTCTGCCTTCATATTGCATCTCTCTTTTTGCTACCTTAAACTTCTAATCAGATTCTTATTTAACTGTGCATGTTAATCACTGAAAAAGTGTTCTCTGGATGGGTAATCCTTCATCTTCAAGTTGGAAACCATCAAAATAAGAAAGAGTAAGATACTTTTGAGATTTGTAAGAACATCATAATAAACAGATTGCCACTTGTCAGATTTTATAATGTCCTATTCTAGATCCCTTAAGTAGCCCTTTGAAGTCCCCCAGTCATAGCCCTAAACCTGAAGGGAGGCTCCATCATTGACAGAACTAATTCCCTCTTTCCTTTTTGGCTAGAGGGTCTAAACAATAAATATCTTGTGACAAGAGTTGAAACTGTTCCCTACCAGCACAGATACATGACCAGTCTTAGGATAGTGATCAACCAAATGATGACCTGTCTGAGCAGGATTGCTGGCTATGAAAACCCCTTCAGTTTTTTCCATATTTTACCCCAAAGCTACTGTTGATACCATGAAACACTTTAGATCTGTCTTCCTAGTGTGGACACACTAAGAATAAATTTCTTTCCTACTTCACCATCACTTTTTCCATTTGGTCTTGGGGGCAAGTGTTGGGTCTGTTAGAACCCACCCTTCCCCAAACCAGATCTCTGGTAATAAAAAGACAATATTCCAAGGTATCTTATTAAAGTAACTGGTGAAAACACCATTAAAGGGAGAATTGATAAACCTAGGGAGATCTGGTTAAAATTATTAGTGGGCTGGGTTTTTCCCCCAAAACCTTGTACATAAGGACATCTAGTTCATAAGCAGAAAAAGAAAGGGTGGTTTCCTGGGAGACTTCATTGAACTTTGATAATAAAAAGTGATATTCTGTAACATAAAATTTAAAAGAAATAGTAAGTTCTTGTTTGGGGAAATATCCAGCAATACGCAGTTCAAAGTATAAAGAAGCCTGAAGCCATTACTGCACTAACCATGGAGAAATCAGATTCTTTGGTCTTGATGCTTATCTATAAACAGAAAGTAAAAAGGCCTGCAGACTTCTTACATAGATCATGAATCATTATTGATGGTACTTAAAAAAACAGTCATAAAGCTATCCCTGTAATAGAATTATTCTGGAAGCAATTGCCTGGGTTAATAATTTTATATAAAATAGTAATTTATTATTCTATATTTATGTTAGCCACAAGAAGAATCAATGACATTATGGGTAAATGGATTTTTATTTAAAAGGAAGTAATTTTAGTAGAGGTCCAATGATTTCTCTTCCTGTCTTCTGGCTATTTGGAATTCAACGGATTTGGGATTGATTCTTCCAAAATTAGCAAATAACATTAAAAGCAACTCAGAATTCAGAGAATCCCTTCAAAGGATTAATTACCAGTCTCTTTTCCACCGGCTTCAGTTTGAATTTTCCCATCGTCCTTACAGTGCATCAATCAGAAGAAGACTTCACAAAGGAAGGGAAAGCCTAGTCACTTCTCATTTTTAAAAGTTGTACTAATGGTAATTTCATTTGAACTTCATTCCACCAACATTTTTAACATTTCTTTGAGCTAGACATGTGAAAGAAAATATCATTATTATTCCCCTTCAATGTGACATTCAGGTGTTGCAGGGCACACCTTCAGATTCCACTGAGAGACAACATTGGTATGGAAAATATTTCTACAGAGGAGTTAGCTCTGTATATATAGATGGAATTCGCTTCCTTGGCATTCAATTTAGGTAAATGAAACCATACGCAATGTATCTTTACTTTTCTTTATTACATGTCTAAGCCTGTGCCACAGGCCTGTATTGTATGGATACAGGCTTCCCTGAGTTTAGATAGCATAATTAAGGCATAGCTTACTTTAAACAAATGGATTTGAAAGAGACCTTGAAAAATGAGATGAAAGAAAGATTTGCTTTAATATTTGCAGGAAGATCGTGATGTGATTTTTGAGTTAGAAGGTATCTTAGGAATAATTTAGCCAATATTTCCTCCAGATGACAAAACTGAAGAATACAAGGATATTCCTAAGGTTGTATAGCTAGTTACCAGCAGAACTAGGATTCCTCACTTCTAACTAGCTCTTCTTCTTATGCCTGGCTCTGCTTAGTTCATAACAATTTTATAGGAGAGGTGACATTTGAATTGGTCCTGCATTGCAAGTTTTTCCAAATGTTTAAGATATTATTCTATTTGTAAAATTTGATTCTTGCTACTGACATTTTGAGGGAAATATTGACATTAGTTTTGATAAGGTCTAGAGGCAGGATGAGCCACTCCCTCCCTCATCCCTTGGCATATTGATAACTAATACTGCTTGGAGTTCAGGTAACTGCTGGTCTCTTATCTTGTACCATCACAGGGGAGCAGAGGTAGGGTATATCAGCTATAGGCAAGAGATGCATTTCCTGGGAAAACAGAGGAGATTTTCCACACAGTGTGAGAGAGGAATGCTTTTCCCTGTAACAACACAAAATCTTTAGTAAAGTACTGATTTCCCATTATTGCTTTTGTTCCTATTATTTAGAGGTGTGTTGTCGGGGCTGAGAGGTCTGCTATATGTTGAAGCGCTGATCCTTGATATGAGCAAAAGGCATAGCGATTGCACAGAGTGTTAGGAACATGGAGAATACTGACAGTTGTTTTTATTGAGTGCTTACCAAGGGCCGGGCTGTGCTATGTGCTTTACATGCCTTCCTTCATCACGAAGGGTCATCATGGTGACCTTAGAATGAGAATACAGCTATTATATAAGATTTTTCAACAAGGCAGCCAAGACTTTGAGAGATCAACTTAACCAAAGTTTACAAGGGTGAACTTTGAGATATACAGACATATCATCCGTTTCAGATCAATTTATGCTTTATAATGAATTTTCTTCCCTGACTCCAGAACTACAGCAAAGCCTCATTATATTAATAAAGATATGTCTTTGCATCAATACCAATTTTCGTTTTCAAGGAGGGCTGTGACATTAAATGATATATGTATGTGAAGCTAGGTCAATTCATTCTAAATAATTAAGATAATTTGAACAACAACAAAATGACACTCTTTTTAAGCTATGTTTTATATTCTTCAGGAAGATACCCGGGGACCAGCTTAGTTTTGACCCTAGTTCACTGTCATCCCACCCAACTTCTTCCTTCACCAACGTGTGAGTACTTTTCCTCCCCAGCCAGCCACACAGGCAGAGGGAGGAGGCAGACAGAGGAGGCCTCCATTGTCAGCTGTTCTCAGTCCTTTCAGGCAAAAAGGAGGCAGCACAGTCATTTAAACCTGATCCAACCTCTTTGCATCTTAACAGTGCTAAATAACCCAAAGAAGTAAAACAAGAAGGCGACGATTGAGGAACGTACAATGCATTTTGGCATGCATGCCTCATTATGATTCATCTGTTTGCCTCTCTAGTTCAATTGTTTCTTTTGAAGGCAGTGGATTCTTCTTTTGTATCTCCACCCTCTTCAAATTCTGCTTATTGAATCTCTCAATCTCAGCTTCCTCAGACATGGTTGCAGAGAAAGTGGAGCGAGGCCAGGAAGCCTATGGGATTGGGTCTGTGCAGTGGCTGCTGCCAAGCCTCCTTTGATTTTTAAGCACATGCTGCTCAGCCAGAAAATTGGAAAGAATAGATATAAATAATCTTAGGCCATTTAAGACAATGAGCTGTATTTACTGACTTCTTTGTTAGTAAGTACTGACTCTGTACTTGGTAAAGCACGAATGTGTACTTGCATAATGACTTCAATTTTTTTTTTCCTCATCGAATTCTCATCTCTTCACCTTCAACTTCATGCTCAGGGTTTTAAGTCAAGGGCATGTGCTCTTGTTTTCATCGTGGAACATGACTAATGGCAACACAGCTAATAGGTCTTAAGGTCTAGCCTCAGAGTCACTTGATTTGTTCCTGGTTGTATAAGCAGAAGCAATGAAATAAAGGTTACAAAGGTAGCATTAAGGTCTCACTTCCCAGGATTCGGTGATTATTAAAAAACCACCTTCTTTACCATCTTTGAAGTCCCTTATAAAGGGCTATAATTATATTTTCAGAAAAGTGTTGCACAGGTGTAAATATTACCATCTGCAGAGGAAGCCTGTTTTTAGGAGTTTGGCAAAATTGCCTCACACCTTCATGTTGCTCTTGGTACTACCAAGCAGGGTCTTGATATTTTCCTTGAGAGTTTAGTAGTCCATGCTTCAAATTCATTTTTTCTCTGCCAGATATCAACACAGATGAATATTCATTCAAGTTCTATTTATGCTTCTTTGACTTCCATGAAAAGACAGGAAAAAACCTACATTGTCAAAGGCACTTGTGTGGGGAAACAGAATATTTACATATGAGCAATAAAATTGAAATTCTTGTTTTTGAAAGTTCTATGGATTCCCTCCTGAATTATTATAGGCTTTCCTGTATCTTCTTTGAATCTTCATTCTCTATTGCTTAGGGTTGAATTCTATTCCATTGAATCCTTCCACCTTCATTATGCAGAATAAGTTACCTTTCCAGCCATTTCTAATCTTGACTTTCCTTCCACTATACTAAGTTTTTGTAATATGTTCTATAAAATAATCGCTAGACTCTAGTTTCTTCTGTTTAATGACTAAAAGAACCTCTAAAGGATTTTACAGGTTCATTTTCCTTTCTTCCAGGACCAGTTTACCCATACAAATTTTGAAGACAGTCAGGAAGCATGATGGGAAAGGCCACAAGCTAGAGTATATTGAGGATGGATTGAACTGAAAATAAACTGGTCAACTTTGCAGACCAGAGCCACAGGGAAATTGGGAATTTGGAAAAGTCAGGTGTGACTAACAGTGAGCATAAAGTGTGGGTTGAAAATGGAGAATTAATTGAGTGTATGTAATATGGTCAATGTCCCCCATACTGCCATACCAAATGTTCAACATCAGTATTTATGGTCTAAGCAAAACATATAAAGATCCTTCTTCAGGAAATTAAAAGACCCACCCCCCGCCCCGCTAAAAATCCAAAACTTTCACTTTTCATGCTCTTAAAGCAATGGCTCTGAAACCCTCTGCGGATTAGAAATTTTTGGAAAACGACTTTATAGAATTTATGGAAAATTTATGGAAAAGTAATGCCTGGTCCTGCCTCAGACCAATTAAACTAAAGTTCCTGGAAGCAGAACCAGCATTCTGTATTTTTTAAAAGCTCTCCAGCTGATTCTATATTTCAGTGAGAGTCCATAATCCACTACTCTAATAAGAAGATGACCATGTGACAAAGCCCATCTATATCATAATTGAAAATTAGCATTTAGAAACTGGCATTGAAATATGAATAGACAACCAAGGAGCATCAGAAACTTTAGAAAAGCCTTCAAAGGAAGGAAAGAAATTAAGACAAACAAACACGAACAAAACAAAAAAACTCAATGGTGGATATACCCATAGAGAGATTAAAAAACTTACTGCACTCAAAACAAAGAACATCAGGTAAGAAAAATGCATAATTAGTTGGAAAGTAGCTCTTAAAAATTAATAGAAGAGGTTGCTGGGGCTGGGGCTGGGGCTCAGTGGTAGAGCACTCACCTAGTGTGCATGAGGCACTGGGTTCCATCCCCAGCACCACATAAAAATTAAATAAAGATATGTGTCCACCTAAAACTAAAAAATAAATATTTAAAATAATTAATAGGAGAGGTTGCAAAAATTAAAACACATTCAATAAAAGAAATGAAAGATAATGTGGAAAATGTGTTCCAGAAGTTGCAATGAAAAGGTAACTTATGGAAAATAAACAGAAAACATAGGTAGAATAAAGAACCATTATTAGTCCAATATTAGAACCATGCATGGTTCTAATATTGGACTAAAGAGAACTTCCAGGGAAAAAAAATAGAACACAGACAGGAAACACTACCAAACAGAAAATCTAAACAAAATGAAACAAACAAACAAAAAAACAAAACCAAAAACAAAAAACTTACCAGAAATGAAAGACACAAGTCTCCAGGTTCAGCGAGTCCTTGAGTCTAAAGACATCCTAAATATCTGTGATACAAATATAATCTTTAAGATAAAGGAGAGATAATTGAATTATCCAGAAATGAAAAAAAATGAGCATGGAAACAATTATATGCACAAAAATAAATAAAATAAAAAATACAAACTAGAAAAACATTAGACTTTTTATCAAAAGCACTGAATACTAAAGATAGCATATTGAAATCCTGTGGGAAAAATGCTTTTCACCCAAATATCAATGAAGAGTAAGACCAGAATAAATACTTGTAAATACATACATGTAAATGCATGTAAGTAAAATAGAAAATTTATTTTCTATATATCATTTCTTAGGAAGTCACTTGAGGATATACTTGAGAAAAATGAAGTAAACCGAGGGGGAAGAGGTGAGATTCAAGAAAAAAAATGTACCAATTAAGAAAGTTAGTAAAAGGAAATCCCAGGATGACATTAATTGTATTAATGCAGGGAATGAAAATGTAGACAGCAATGGAAGGATGAAGGGAATTAGGAAGTATGTTTCTGAGGGTGGGGGAACCCTGAAGATTAGATAGACTTTAGATGGAGATAGTGGAAAACTTTGAAAGTCAGTAAGTAGACTTGGCAACTGTGACCATATAGAGAAAATACCCAGAATTCAACTGGACATATCCTTAAGAGATCCTAAGTCCTATAATATGATGTGCATAATAAGAATATAGGCTTCCATTAAGTTTAAAAATCTTTTCACTCACACAAGACATTTCCGTACTGTACAGGCCAAAGAAAAGCAGTATCCAAACAAGTAATCAATTTGAATGAGGTTGTAGGTTTGTATGCATCAACTGAGGAATTAGATAGTATATTTAACTTGGATACATATATATGAGCTGCCTGCTTTCTCTGATGGTATAAATATGTTCAGTGCTTCATATCAATGTCCCCAACCAGAATCTGTGGCATCCCAGCCCAAATCTGAGCATTTAATAAGACAATCTATAAAGTCCATTGAGATGACATGATAGTTTTTAAGTGAGTAGTGATAATATTTACTGTGGATGTCTGTAACATTGTTTTCCTTGCCCAGTTAAAATGTTTGGTTTGAAGTAGCCTCCGTTAACCAAGAAATTGTTTCCTTAGGAAATGAGTATTGTTTAACCATGGGAACAAAAATAGTTAGGTAGAGAACTGCTTAAAAATAGTCTTACCTGTAAAGATAATTGTTCTCTTTTGTGGAAAAGTATCAGAACAGAATCAAATCCCAGAGCACTCCCCTCTGCCCTGCATTAAGGAATTTATGAAAACTTAGAATTCTATTTTCTTGTTAGAGCAATAGTCTTGTGACACTAACTTGATATTTATAATTGAGTAATTGAATTAGACTAATCATTTTTAATATAAAAATTACTTGGTAGTTGAGATTTTGTTTTAGGGTAGAAAACTGATATTTAATATTAAATTTATAAATGTAATTCAAATATTTAAGGGTCTAATTAGCTAAATTTATAAATGGAACAAGCATTTTTCAAAAGTGATTTTAGAAATAATTGCTCAAATATGCTAGATTTGTAAATAGAAATTATGATTTATAACATTTACTCAAAAACCTAAGGCAGAACTAAATTTATGAATTTTTAACTTTACCACTGTGTATCAACTGTACACTAACTTTAAAAACCAACCAAACAAAAAACCCTAAACTCTCTAATTTTTTTATGTAATAAGTTATTTTTTAAGTTATTTTTTTCATTTTTTATTTATATATGACAGCAGAATGCATTACAATTCTTATTACACATATAGAACACAATTTTTCGTATCTCTGGTTGTATACATAGTATATTTACACCAATTTGTGTCTTCATACCTGTACTTTGGATAATAATGATCATCACATTCCACCATCATTAATAAGTGAAATTAACTAACCCCAAAAAACCAAATGTCTAATGTTTTCTCTGATATAAGGAGGATGATTCTTAGTGGGATAGGAAGTGGGAGCATAGGAGGAATAGATGATCTCTAGATAGGGCAGAGGGGTTGGAGGGAAAAGGAGGGGGCATGGGGTTATTAATGATGATGGAATGTGATGATCATTATAATCCAAAGTATAAGTCTAATTGTCTTTTTTTTTTGTGAAATATATATAAAAAAAAGAAAACAAAAACCTTCAATGGCATAAAATTCTCATTTACAAATGAAGATTTTAAAAAATACCTTTATTTTGTTTATTTATTTTTGTGTGGTTCTGATGTTCACACCCAGTGCCTCACATGTGCGAGGCAAGTGCTCTGCCACTGAGCCACAACCTCAGCCCCAACAAATGAAAGTATTTTTCTTAAAAAGAAAATAACCAATAAGACAATTAAACTCTAGAATAAACTAAAAAAAAAAAAAAGTACAAGAAAAGAAATGGGATACTGATTGTTTTTCTGCATTGGGAAATATGTCTATGGTCATCATAATGTAAATTGGTTCTAATTTTTAACTTCTAGAACAATGTATTGGCAGAACCCATAAGACTCGCTTATGGTTCCAAATAGAATACACATTACTAATCTTCACAGTACAACATTAAGAGTAAGGATGACAGTAATTGGAAAGTGAAGATGGGTAAAAGACAGTCAAAGAGAGGAAGTAGAGAGCAATAGTTCAAGATTACCATGTGTCAAGTAAACAATTCTAGGCAGTATGCAAAGATTGCTAATGAAGAAAGAAGAAAGACATAGGAATTGAGAAAGAAGAAGGAATTGAGAAAGAGGAAAGGGAGCATTTAGAGCAACATAAAACTTCATCAACCATAGCAGAAAGTTCGTGGAAAATATCAAGAATTAAGGACTAATAAAACAAAGGATTGATAAAAAAAAGAGCTCATGAAAATATTAATAAATGCTTAATAAAATATGCATACTAATAAAACATTAATGCATATAATATAAACATTAAATATAATTATATAAATAATGCATATAATCTGAATTATGAATATGATGTAAAGTGTTAGCAATACCTAGTAGTAAAACATGCATATTAATAAAATTTTAATGAATAAATATTGATAAATATTCTGTAAGGAGAGATAGCAGGAACATTGGAACAAACAGTTGGAAACTGAGTCTGTTTGAAAGAAGGGACAGGCCTGGGGAATGTTGCGGCGTGGCATGTATATTTCTCACGTCGATAAACAAGTAGAAAAAATTAGTATTGAAAAACAAGTGTTATAGAAAAATGTTTAGAAATCATTCTTTTTAAGCTTCCCTGCCTCCATCATTTAATCTTTTGGATTAAAGAAGCATGGAATTACTCAGCGATTTGCAAGTTAGATAATGCATGTCTAAAGAAGAGCAATGTTTTCATTTTATTACCAGAATGACTACAAAAATGTCACTCTGACTATATCTAGGCAGCAGGAACAGGCCATAACAGGAAATCCACCAGACCTAGAGGTGCCGTGGTGATGAGGAATAGCGCCAGATGAGGGCAGGGACGCAGCCGCTCAGCATGAGGGGTGGGCACAGAAACAAGGAGCAAGGTGCAGACCAGTGAGGTGGATCTCAGGCAGTGCCAGGGCTGATGACAACTTCAGGAAACCCTCTCCACCTTCCCCACCAGAGATGCAACACAAGGAGGCAGTTTTTAATTAATTAATTAATTTGTTTGTTTATTTATTTATTTCTGATATAGGAAAAGAACCCTGAATTGATTGGAAAACAAGCAAAAAACAACAAAAAACTGGGATCAAATAAATTCTCTTTCATCAGATAGAATAAGGGATTAAAATAGTGACTGAGTTAAAGAATATTATAACTTCTTGCACTTCTCATGGTGATACATGTGACCGCAGTTAATGGGGGAGGCAGGGTTGGAGTTTGCAAGGTGGCTGCAGAACACTGCTCATTGCCAGCACTGCCCTCCAGTAGGGGACCCAAGCTGAGTCACTTGAAGGATCCTTAGCATGGACGGCAGAAGAGGTAGTACCAGAAGGGCAACAGAGAAGTACCTTGGGCATTTTTAAGAAAAGTATCATGAATTACCTAGACCTGGGGGGATGGGAAAAGATCTACCCAGAAGAAGAATTGAGCTTGAGCTTGGCCTTGAAGAAAAGGCAGGACTTAAAACTATTTAGGTTTTATATATAATAATAAAACTGGAAGCCCAGTTGACCAAAGCTTATCTCTCTCATGACTGGGATAATGAGAGAAAATTTAAATTATTAAACATGTCTTATTTTAAAATTATCATTTAAATTTTACAAATTTGATTATAAAATATATACAGTATGTAATGATCAAATAAGGGTAGTTAACACTTCCATTCCTTACACGTTTAAAAAATTTTTGATTAACACATAATGATTGTACATATTTATGTGATACAATATGGTATTTCAGTGTGTATGTGTGTGTACACAACATGCACTGGTCCAATCAGGGTAATTAATGTCTCCATCTCTTTATCATTACTTTGCATTTGGATACTTTGAGCACCTCTCTTTAGTCATGCTTAAAACATATACTAAGTTATTGTAAACTATAGTCTCTCACTGTGCTATAGGACACTAGACCTTATTACTTCTATGTAATTGTGTTTGGTGCCCACTGTCTACCTTTCCACTAAACCCCTACCCCCTACAATTCCCAACGTCTAATAATCACTCTTCTACATTTGGATCAATCAATCAAATTTAAGTGCAAGTAAGAATTCTTATGTATATTATTATATAATACATGCTCCTTCCAAAGAAATTACTGATATTCCTTAATTCTTTAAGAAATATTTAAAATTTAAAAATTGGAAATATTTATAGACTGCATATATCAGGAGCTTTTTCACTGGTGGCAAATAGCATGACACATTAATAAATCTTTTAAACTTTTATAGTGAAACAACAAATTGAAAAAACTGACTTTAAATAATTCTTTAGATAAATTCCTATTGTATGTTTCTGTTGGTCTTGTGTGTTTCTGTTTACATCTGCAATCAAAATTCATGTTTGTCAAAGCAGTCTATTTTTTTAAAGAAGAAAATTATTATTATTATTTTTTGCTTTTGAGGCCCTATGGCCCATGAAGATTGCTTTTGTTCAAGTAAAGATAAAAGTGCTAGTTCTATATTTCATTTGGTGCACTATCTTCTGTTCACAAAAGAGAGAAATGGGAAAGTTAATGAATGCTGGAGAGTACAAATTTCTTTCTACTGACTTCTGAGCTGGTTCTTCTTGAAGTTCCTGGGTAATTTTCACTAATCTAGCAAAATTACATTGGCTTTTCTAATGTCATCTCTCAGTCTTAGCATGTAGTTTTAAGTGTATTTAAACTGATATCTTCTTGAGGGAGAGAACCTGGATTTATCTGAGGCCAAAATAGTCAGGTAAAAAGAGATAATTCTAACCAAAGTAGGATGTCCTTTTATCTTTCCAGCCTCATTCATAATTTGGATAAATTTAAGTTTTTGAAGACCAGTGCAAACAGGTTTGGGTAGGTAAATGCAGCCACGACCTTGCATGGTTGGCAATTTCTCTTCCAGTGTTTCCTTCCACTCAAGACCATTTTGAGCCCCTTTAGTGTGCTGGGCACTAGGGATATTGATTGGATTATATTTTAGTGAGGAGATAGAATAAAAACAACAACAACAACAACATAAAGAGATACACACAAATGAAAGAGAAATGATTATAGATTGTGATAAGTACTTTTAGGAAATTAAAGGTGTTGAGTTGGTTCAGTGCTTAAGGAGGTTTCCTCTGAGTATATTTTGGTTGGTATGTGAAAAATCAAAAGCAGACTGACATGTAAAGAGTTAGATTATGGGCATTTTAGACAAAGAAGACAGTAGCTGCAAAGGCCCTGTGGCCCATTTAAAGTGAAATCCTGGCTGCAGTGGTCAGAGCTAGGTTATGTGGAGTCTTAGGCCACAACATGGAGTTGGGGCATGATTGTTGGTATGATAGGACACATTAAAGAACCACTGTAGCAGATAGGTTAGTGTCTCTTCCCTCTCACCTTCTGCACCCTCCTGCCCTGTGGTGTGCTTTGCCTTGTAACACCCAGCCTCTAAGTCCAAACTGCTGTCAGGTTATTGGAGCAACTTTGCCATTAAGCACAGAGAGACAGAAGCAAGTGCCTGAGATTGTGTGACTTGCTCATCCCCCAGTCCTTGACCCTTGGCTTTTGACCTCCAAATGAAACTCCCTTGCTTTCAGTCTAACTAGGACTCTTCTGAGTTGAGGTGTAACTTATATTTCAGAGATTCCCTGTGGGGTGGGGCAGAAGCCACACCCCCCGGGGACTTGCCTAAGCTCACCCACCTTGACTTCCTCCTTCCTTGCTTGCTTTCCCCCCCACCCCACCCCTTACAGGTGTCTCCGGGGAGCTTTTCCTAACCCACCCCCTGTATGTGAATCCTGGCAGCAGGGTCAGCTACAGAGCTCCACCTTAGACAGTTGCCCTGTTGCTATTTCAAGGATGAATTGTGCAAAGATCTTTTAAAATCCCTCTTCAACCTCTTGTTGTCTGTGCGTCCTGGGACACATTTCCTGACTGCGCTGTACCACAGTTTCTGACAAGCAATCATTCAATGTGATCTTTCAGTGAACATTTGCTGAATGCCTACTAGGTGTCAGGCCTCATTCTAACAGTGGAACTTCAAGTGAACAAAACCGACAAGACCCTGAGTGCTTGTGGAGCTCGGGTTCTAGACAGGGAAACAAAATCCTAACCAAAACAAAATAAACAAGTTCATCAACAAATAAATAATATGGTTTTCAAGAAAATGACAACTTAGGGGAAAAGAGAAGAGAAGAGAGGAAACAGGGAACAGAGTGGGGACAGGAACGAGCGTGGGAATGCGCGCTGTAGTTTTCAAAAGGGTGGCCTCTTTGGGAAGGTGTCAGTGGAGTCCTCACAAAGGTCCTGGGGCTCAAAGAGCCATGCAAGCTGTGCATGAAGAACAGCAAGGAGGCCAGGGTGGTTGGGGCCAAGTGGGGAAGGGAAATGTAGTAGCAGGTGGGGTCAGAGAGGGAACAGAGGGCCAGAGCCTGGAGCATCTCCCAGGCCATTTTAAGGACGCTGGCTTTTACTCTCATAGAGCTTGGGAACCTCTGAGGCCCTTTGAACAGAACTGTGACTACTATGACTTAGGATTTTAAAATGCCACTCTGGCTGCTGTTATGAAGACTGTGGCTGTGTGGAGGTAGGGATATAGGAGTTAAAAGCAGGCTCTGCGTTACAATATCGAGAGGTTAAAATGAATTTGCATAAGCGAGTATTCACATCACCTTGCCTGTTATTGCTCTTTTATACTGACTTCAGTAGCAAATAGAGTGATTTTAGTAAAAAAAAAAAAAAAAAAAAAAAAAAAAAGACCCTCTGCTTAGAGTCACTCTGATAGAGGTATGGACATTTATTTACTTTTGTCGAAGAAACAGTTAAATTAGTGTCCCCCAAAAGAAGAGAATGTCCCCGATCATTGACTCAAGATGGCATTCTGTTGAGTGGATGTTGTGGTTTGGATGTGAGGTGTCCCTCAAAAGCTCATGTGTGAGACAATGCAAGAAGGTTTAGGGGTGAAATGATGGCTTATGAGAGGTTTAACCCAATCAGTGAATTACTCGCTGAGGAGATTAGCTGAATGGTAACAGAAGGCAGGTAAGGTGTGGCTGGAAGAAGACATGGGTGCACCTTTGGCATTTATCTTGAGAGCTGGGTTTAATCTCTCTCACTCTCTGCTTCCTGGGAGCCTTGTTCCAAGCTGCTTTCTGCCACCACGCACGTCCATCATGATGTTCAGCCTCACCTCATGCCCCAAGGAATGGAGCAGGCTGTGGACTGGGACCTCTGAAGGTATGAGCTCCCAAATACACTTTTCCTTCTCTAAAACCACTCCTGTCAGTTCTTTTAGTCACAACAGTGAAAATGCAAACTAAAACACGGGAATTTCCCAGATCTCTATAGCAGGCATTTGTGCCCCTTTGAGAACACTTGGGGAAAAGTGATTTTGAATTGAGGTGAAAAGGGAAATATGAAGTGCATTTTGGACAAACTTATTTTATTATTTTCTGGAGCAGGTGCAGTCTGAACAGCCCAATAATTGAATTAGGTTTTATTTGGAAATTCCAAATTACTTGGAAGCAGATGACCCTTTACCTCTTTGGTAGAGAATTTCCTCCTTGGTTTCTGAAGTAGATTTTAAGTAGTGGAGAGGTAGAGAGACTTCAAGGAATGTACTCTAAATAAGAATGAAAATACCCTTACTTAGTTTCTGAAACTTAGGCCTGTTTTGGGTCTGCAGCTTCTGTGCTGTGACATTTTACTAGTAGATTGGAAGAGTCCCTCCTCTGTCAAGACAAGAAGCTGCCAACATGTGGCCAACCATCAAGGGGTGGGCACAAGAATCAAACTACAGCCACAAATGCTATAGGTGTAAGGTCAGGCACCGATGACCAAAAGGAGGCAGATTAAAAGCTGCTGAACAAGGCTTTATTGAGATTCGCTCCCTGGCAAGACCTTCCAGACCAACAGAGCTGGTTGGGGAGAATTGCAGTCAGGCTCAGCCAGATTGGAATTTTGGGGGGCTGAGGGCAGAAAAGGAGGGCTTGGGACAGGAAAGGGATGTTTTTGGAGTCCCTTGTCCTCCTGGGGTTGGTTGAGGGATCTTGTTGGATTCCATGTCCTTCCAGGATTGGTCAGGAGACCCCACTGATTGACAGGTGGTTGGGTATAAGGTGCCTGATTGGTTGTTCTTTCCCGCGCTTGGGTTGCCTGGTGCTTTGTTCCCTTAGCCACCTCAAATTGACCTAACAATAAGCATTTGTGGGTGGTTGAAGAATTACTATTAACCTGGTGAGGCTCCAGACCTTGGGACCAGGGGCATTAAGACTGCAAAGAAAGTACATGTCGTGAAATGGAATACATGTGTGGTGAGAGGGGGATAAGTCGCTCCAGATTATGTAGAGAAGTACAGGAAAAGAAGGAAAGCTGGAGCGGAGTATTCTGCCCAAGGAGGATAAGGCACATTGTTAGGTTTCTGGAAAGTGTGGTTAGACAGATAACTGGAAATTGACTAAAACAAGGAAGTGGGGGTCTCTGCAGGTAGCCCACTTGTTTTCAGTGATGAGATTCCAGCACCAAAGGGCACTTTCTGGCCTGAGATTTTCAGCTTCACTTAGTAGACACAGTCTAAGCAATAAGTCCATTGAAATTTATAACATCTATTCTCACTAAAATTAAAAGGAGGAGGTAAGACAGTCTGAGAGGCTGAAATCAGAGTATGCAGAGCTCCATGACAACCTCATGCTTTGTGAAGCACATTCTTATTTTTACTTATTTATGATTTTTAAACAAGTTTCTCAGGTTTCCACTTATTCTGGAACTCAACATTTAAAATGTAAAATCCCTAGAGACAGAGAACAAAGATTGATAATTCTTGATATTATCAAGAGTCATGTGAATGATCTGCTTAAAACTGAATAGGAAATGAATCCTCTGTAGGTATCTTTCAGTTTAAAAAACATTGTTTTCCAAAATTTGGTTTCCTTTTTTTTTTTCCTTTTTGCCTTTTAGCTAAAGAATGGTTTCTGAAATATTTATGAGGGAGCCCAGTTATAATTAATGGCAGTATACTGTGCTAGAGCATCAGTTTGTTACAGTCCTAGTGACACCAAGTCCAATTAATATCCCTGAGGGTTCATCAAGTGTCTGCTGCTCTGTCATCTAACTAAAGACAAAAATATATGATTTTTTTTTTTTGGTGATCTCTCTGGGAACAAAAGTAAAGCCCTACTATTTGATGAAAAATATTTTCTCTGTAACTCAGTTTGCTTTATTCAGCTCTGCAGAGAGTTTTCAACAAGTAGCTGTCCAATGAGTGAGCGATGGGTACATGGACTAATGGATGAATAAATAAAAGCAAAAATGAGTAAACTTCCCATGAACTGGCTTCACTCCTACCTTCATCTGACAAATGGTTTATTCAGAACATCAGCTTGTATTCATTGTCTTTCCACCACATATCTTTCCTGACTTCTTTCCTTTGTTTATGTCTCTTACTTCCAACTAGAAATTCAACTAGAAAGGCTGATTACTTGTCAATGGTTTAGATATGAGGTGACCTCCCCCCCCAAATTGCATGTGAGAGAAATGCAAGAAAATTCAAAGATGAAATGATAGAGTTACAAGGGCCTTAACCAAATCAGCACACTAATCTTCTTGAATGGGTTAACTGGATGGTAACTGTAGGTAAGTATAGCTAGAGGAGGTGGGTTGCTGGGGCATGGCTTTGGGGTTTATATTTGTCCTTGGTGAGTGGAGCTCTCTCTCTTTGCTTCCAGGTGCCATGTTCTGAGCTGCTTTCCTCTTCCACACCTTTCCACCATGATATTCTTCCTCATCTTGGGCCCACAGCCATGGAGTTGGCCATCTATGGATTGAGACCTCTAAATCTGTGAGCCCCAAATAAACTTTACCTCCTCTAAAATTGTTCTTGTCTGGTCTTTTGGTCATAGCAACAAAAAAGCTGACAAAACACCACTTTTCCAGCATTTTCAAAGCAGGAGGTTTGTCTTCACTGCAGGTGTGGATAGAAAGTGTATAGTATTTTCCAGGAAGAATTAAATCAGCTCAAGATATTTGTTAATATGTAGATGTGTCTAAAACAAGAATTCTTGTCCTTGGAAATTTTAAATGCTTCAATATATTCTAGGGTCTTTCTTGCTTCCCTCCCCACTGCCCCTTCCCTTTTCTTCTCTTCTTCCTTCTCCTCAACCTCCCCTTTCTTTCTTATCCAGTTAGATAGCTTTATTTTTTGAATGGGAATATTTTCCTCCAAAATATTTGTGTAAATGGACAGGAACAACTCTTAATAATGTGTTTCCCAAATTTAATAGTATTCCATATTTCATCAGTCCCCTCTGCATATTAAATGATATCATATATCATACTATTAGAATCTAGTGCATTCTCTTTTCCTGAGTTAAATGACTGACCAGCTCTTTGGAAGCAATTTCTTACCATTTTTCACACTCAGGGAAACTGTGATGCAATAGCCTCTTGGACATGGTCCTGCCAAACAGCATTAAGAGAGGTGAGGAATGATTTGGTAATCATTATAACATTTGTTTTCCACATTATTTTAAGTCATTGCAATAGTTTCCTACGGGTAGTAAAGTCATAGGATATATTCTGTCTTCACTCTCTTCTTTTCCATGAAATTTTTTTCTTGTAGGACCTTTCAAAACCTTACATCTTATTACTATACATCTCCTTTCCTTCACTGGCTTCTTCTAAGGCACCCCAACGTTGAAAAGTATTATATGTTGGGTAGAGAGTTAAAGCTTCATGTCTGTGGATGGAAACACAGCCTGTGGAGGAAAGAAAGGGACAAGGGAATCCAACTGCCAGTTCAACCCATTACCTCATTCTAGAGTGGATGTTATGCAAATTTAGAAAAGGAAGCATCCTTTGTAGTAAGGTTTCAGTGCTCTGAAAAGCCTTTCTCCATCAGGCTTCATACACAGGGTTGACTCAACTCACTGGAGTTACTGCTGGTGTTTCAGGAATCTGAGATCAGTGTGCCTATCCTCTTGAATTTTGTTAAAAGTGAAGACTGACATGCTCAGACATTTTATAAGGCACGAAAATGCTACATTTAAGTGCTCTGACAGCAGTAATAGAGAAAGAGAGTTCACCAGCGTAAATGGGGAAGACCACATGGGCTTCAGGCATTTCTCAATGGGATGCAACCATCCTGGAGAAGTAATTTATCAGAGTAGTATTTACTATTTACAAACGATCCTTTAATATTTATTAGTTACTTAACTTTCTAGAAGAACAGATTCAGTGCCTAAGGGAGTGGTTCTAAGGATAGAAAAGTGTGTGATGGAGAGGGTAGAGAAGGTGGGGGATGTTGCTGGGGGAATACTAGAGAGGAAGCAGATCTGAGTTTAGGGTGGTGCTATGCAGGAAGGATCTGGGGAGGCCAAGGGAATCCTGTGGTGTTGAGTTTTGGAGAAGGGAGAAAGGTAGGAGAGGATGGTGAGAAACAGTCTATGCAAGGAATCAGGGAACACCATTCTGTTGAGGTACCTTTCTTCACAAGCTGTGTGATTAGGGTTAAGTAACTCCCACAGAGCTGCTTCCTCTGGGAGAAGAACAAACACATGCTGCTCTTGGCCCTTTATCTAACCTCTTGAAACAAACCTAGCCATTCCCTTATCATTTCTAAAGGAAGCAGATACCCTAAACCACGCTTGGTGTATTTTCAGGAGGAGTCATATGGTGCTCCCCATGACTGCTGGAGTCATGTTTAAAATATCTCTGCGTCTGATTTTTGAATGAATGAATGATAGTTGAACACATGTGTAAACATTTTCCCATACATAATATTCTACCTGATTTTTAAATTAAAAATCTGTAACATTCAAATGGTTCTGGCAAACTGATCATGTCATGGACAACTCTTTTGCTCCTGTTGAGACAGGATTCCAAGTTGGTTGAACTTTTGGTTTGACAGAGTAGGATTGAGTAAAGTGTGTTTCCTGAAGCCTTCAATAAAATGTGTTTTCTCATTTTCGTATATTCAGTCTTTCTTTCTCTGGTTACTATACATATATTTACACACCAACATACAAACGTTTTAGTTATGTTATTTCTGATGGAATATGATTTTTTCATTGCTATTTGAGTACAAAAGATAGTTATGCAAAAGATAAGTTAAAACTCGGATAATTCTATCCCCTATGTCTGATAACTCATTTGGAACCAGTTTCCATTAATATGGATTTGAGGAGACCATGAACATGTGATAATACCTTGGAATGTAATAAATTACACCCTGAGAAATCATTTAAACCTATATTTAGATCAACATTTTGAAAAGTGTGGAGGAGAGGAAATCACCATGCGGAGGAGAGAATCCTTTTCAGAAGCATGTGGGTTGATGTATTTTTATCTTTTTTTAAAAGTCTATGACAGTGTAGGCTTGGTGAATGGTAATGAAAGAAACAATACATCACATATTCCTATGTGTTAGTGAAACCTATTGACAGAAGATTCATTTTTTAAAGTTAAGGATGTACATAAATATGGACGATGTAGACTCACTACTGTAGGACCTAAAAATTATATAAAAGGAAATATTCATCATTGAATATAATATTGGCAATAGTTGTTACTGTTAATATTTCATGTCTATGACAACATATATATAAAACAGTATTATGTGCTTGAATACTTTTTTTCTTCTTTCAGGGCATTAAATGTTTTGAGTGTCCTTCTTGTATTTGGTAAATACCAACTCAAATGAGCCTCTTCCTCCCATTATAGAGATGCAAATATTTCCCCTGCCTTCTATTTCATTATAGTGCAGGAATCTGACCATTTAGTTTAGTGTGTGCCAATTGGATGCTAGTGATGAAAGAAGTAGGTGCCACATAATATCCATCCTGGCTTGCATGATAGTTGCCCCTGCAATTTCTGGGTTGATGGTAGCAGAGGTTTTAGTGGTAATAATCAATGCACAATATTGGTGTCTGTGCTTGGTGGGGATAGAAATGGTAACTTGCTATTAAAGAAGCAGTGTGATATGGTGGTTAAAGGTGCTGGACTTCAGAGCCAAAAGTCTACCTGGAATTGAATCTCAGATTGACCATTTATTAACTGTGTTGATCTTGGTCAGTGACTATCTTCTCTGTGCCTCAGGCTTATCATCTATAAATTGGGAATGATAATAATATCTATTATTTTGGGTTATGACAATAAATTAGTTACTATTTGTAACATGCTTAAGACAGTGTCTGGATCACAGTAAACACTTTCAACAAGAGAAAATGTCTCAAGGGAAGTAAATTTTAAGGAATCAATGAGACAGAATAAGATTTATTTGAATTTACCCCCAAGAGACTAGTCATAGTTCCTAAACTGTGTGCCAAGGTATCCTAAGCCACAGGGCCATGGAGGGATATTTTACATTTGGGTGGGGGAAAAATGACATTTCTCAAACATCATGCAAACTTCTAGCTCAAGGCAGTCGGAGCACCAGTGGTTTGTGTAATTTTTTGATAATGTTAGAGTGTTTCAAATCTGGACTTTTTGGCAGTTGCTATGATCAAATGTTAGTACTCTGTAAAAAAATAGTGTGAAATAGGAAGTGAGAGTGGAATTTTCTAATTTGATTCCAAGATACGAAAAGTCATACAGTGCCCATAGATGTACGCATCTTATTAATAAATGGCTTTGTTTATTCAAGAATAAAACGCAAAGACGTTTTCCTTTCAATAAAGCGTATTACTTTTTCAAACAGCTACTAACTTGTTAGGACAAATATATTTAACTTGTTTAAACTTAGCTAATTAATCAATGAACTGTTCGGTATTTCTTTCGGTCTTAGGGCACTGCAGAAAAATTACTGTGACTTCAAGGACATTGTACAACAAGAAAATTTGGGAACTTCTGAGTTGCACACAGTTTCAGCAACAAACAGAATCCTCAGACCAGCCTGCTGATCTATAAAGTAAAGAGAAAATAGTAAGTGACAAGTGGAAATCATTAGCGTCCCCCCTTGTTGCAACAGCAGAAAATCAAAAGCAATATCACTCTCTAGGGAGAATTGCAGAAGTTGTCTCTGACATAAAGACTTGACAAATGAGGACTCCTGATGCCTGTAATATCTCAATTTATCTTACTTGTTTGTCCAGTACAGAAGGCTGGTGGGTCATGAAGATGATGGCTTGAATTCAGAGAGCATTTGAGAACATCTCTGTGGATTTCTGTGAACATTTCCATTTCAGAACCACATTAAGTCAAATGTTCAACTAGAAGATTTTGAGCCAACTTGAGTATCATTATTAAAAGGCTGTGAGATGGAGGTGTTACTGCTGGATTTGCATTGGCTGCCACAGACATTGCAATTTCTACAGAGCTCTGCACAAATCATAGCTGAGGGGGATGTCACAGACATCTCCCCTGGCAGGTCTTAACATCCCAGTGGTTGTGAACTCTACAGATCTCTCTGTGAATTCTCGCTTTGCCCTTGCTTTTTACTGGCTCACTACATGAAGCTTCTTAGACTTCACCACAATCCCTGACTTTTGCTTCAATGCCAGTACTCCATGCTCAAGTAGTTAGTAACTATTTCTCTCCCTCTTTGCAGATCTTTATTTTTCTAGCACCTCTTATAAACCATGATTCTTATTTTAAAATTATTATTTTAGCAATGCTAATACTGGTTCTTCTTCCTTCACAAACAGAATTTCATGGAAATATAGAATTGGTTTTCTGATCTGAGTAGATGTGAAAACAACAATGACCCTATTGTCAATGACAAATGGAATTCTGGTAGTCAGTGACACACAGTGGCCAAACGGGTACATAATTGATCACTCTGGTCATCTAGAGTCAAATGTTGATCAAAGACTAGGAAGACAAGTTAGTTGCAATAGGGGATAATAACGGGAACAAAAAGTATAGTATTTGTGGGTGAGTCAGTTACTTCTAATTACATTAGATAACTTAGACAAGAATAATAATGACATCAGGGCTATGTATTTGCAGGTCTGTGCTTAAGTTAAAATTATGAAAACTCTCATCATTTCCTTGAAAAAAATCTTTAATGTGCTGTGCTGCAGGGTCCAGATTATGCAAATGGATAATTTATGACACACATCAATTTCATTGTCTTATAACTTATTGAATTTTAAAGTTGGGAAAGAGTGGTACCCTGAAGAGTGAGATGGGGACATCTATGCATATTTCAGATTTTCCCCCCAGTAGAAACAGCCTTTTTTCCCCAATCTGAGGCAGTTAGCTTTCACTTAACTAAGAATTTGTAATAAATTCTCCTGAGGTTTTATACTTTGCACTCTCCTTCCTTAGCTCTCCTAGTTTCTTGACTTATACAAATAAGTTCCAAGGAGACAGGTTCAAAAGATGATCTGAGAGAAGCACATTAACTCCAAATATGGCACATTATATAAACAGAAATGTGGGTGTATATGTATGTATGTATGGAAATGAATCATTCATTACACCAAGGTGGAAAGAATATTCTGTTGGAACAGACTGAATTTATCAATGTGAGTGTACCAGACATCTGGTTTCAGTATGTTAGCTCAAGCACTTGAGAGTGGCTATGACCATTTGCTTGGTTGTGTGATTAAAATTTGGACCTGACAATTTCATTCATTAAATGAAGATGAGATGCCAGAATGTTCTTGATGTGTTTTTACAGAAAATTATTCAAAAGTTTAGAGAAATAAGAATATGAATGAATTTAATATACAGATTGCTGAGCTACTCCCTATGATTCCCAGTTAGACCCAGGAGCTGTATTTGGTTGGGCTGTCCTGCCCGTAGCCATCCTGCCTGCCTGCAGCATCTGCTCCTCTGAAGAGCTGCCTAGACCAGCTCTATTTAAGCAGAGGGTCATATACTCAGGTTCCTCAGAAATAACGTTTTGTGTTACCCATCAAGTGAAGACACCAATCAACTGGGTTGCAGACTGAAGGACAAAAATACACAATGTGAATCATGAAAGAAAAACCATGTATATCAACTGTAGCTTTGTGCTTGAAGATGTGACAAATAATATGTATATAATAACTATTTTGACTTATTTTCCTTTTTTAATCATTTCCTGTCCCCTGTATTTTTCAATAGAGTTTGCTGATGGCAATTTTAAAATACATTGATTATATGTTATTTAAAATGGGATTAAGAAGTGAAGGAGAAATAAACAGACCCCAGGGATCTTAGACTAGAGCTGAACACAATAATGAATACAGTTGCTTGGATGTTTATTAATGGAAGAAGGATCCGTGAGGAGGCTAGGTGACAAAGGTGTGGACTGTAATGGATAGTTTTCATTCTTTTGGCTTCTTTTTGTTTGATTCTTTTTAAACTTGGAGAAATTGCTAACGAACACATAGGGCTCTCACTATGAAAGCCAGAAACTCCCTTCTCCAGTTTCATTGTGCAAAAATACAAATTTGAGATCCAGACTTTCCCAGATGGACATGCCCATGCCAGTCTTTAAAGGTGACTATATGTAAGGAACAAGGGCCATGCAAAATTCATTCTGTGGGGTTGTCAGAAGATTGACAGATCCAGTTTCTAGAGGTAACGATGGCTGGGGTTGTGATGGCAGCATCCTGTTCCCAGTGGTAATGATGTCAATGCAGACTACTGTATCTAGGCTGGGTAGGAATAGCTGTTTCCCAGGTGCTTCTCTAGCAGTTCTACAGTCTGATTTAGAGCACTGGTTCTGACTACATGGCCTTTAAGTGTGTTGCTCTGGATTTCCTATAGCTCACATAGCTGCTTAAAAGTATTTAATAAATTCTATTTCTGCTTACACTAGCTGGAGTTGGATAATGATTTCTTAAAAGTAAGAATCTTGTGAGTAGGCAATTTTCATGTATCTCTTTAATCTTTCTAATGACTGTGTAGGGTAGGTTTGATCATCCCTATCTGTGATAAAATAAATTAAATCACTTATAACAGATCACATGACTATTAATAAGACAAAGGGCTTGAACTCATGTACAAAGATTACAGTTTGAATTTGTTAACTTTCACTTATAATTGGCTCTAATACTACATAGGCATATATTACTCTTCAATTATAAACAGTAGTGAAAATGCGAATATCATAATTGCATTTATATCTTGTTTCAGTTTTCTAATTATTTTTACTTATCCAACTTCTGCATAGTTTTGAGTCATAAAAGATAACTATTTTGGTTCCATTATATTTAATATATTTTGTTCTCTGGGACTTGAAATACACTCACACTTCTCAGTAGTATCCTTATGCAAATATTTAATTAAGAAGTCTCTGTACCATTCAATTTTTTACCAGGATTCCTTTTCTCAATGTTTTATTTATCTCTATATTTTTTCCCTCAAATAGATATTTTTTCTTAGACCCGAAGCATAGCTTTGAAAATTAATAGATTTGGGAATACAGCTGCCTTTGTAAATAACAGGAGGCAATAAGGAAGTGTAAAAAATATGCTAAGTCCAAATGGAATGACAAAACAAACCCACAGCTGTGCTCATACTAAATCAGAAGCTGGTGACTTCATTCATAGTCAGTTAGTTAGAATATAAACATATTTTCAAAATTTTAAATTCTATTTTGTAGTTTCAGTAGTAATGGGAGCCATTTATTTATGTAAGCATAAATAAGGTAATGAATATGTTTTGGAAAGAAACATAACATGTAATCAAAAAGTTATTTGTATATTGCTCCATTAATATTTATGCTTACACACCCAATATCATGATATTTCCAATGCATCTTGTACATACACAATCTATGATGAGAGATTAAGAAAAATAGAATATTCTCTTTAAAGCCCAGCAGAACAGAACCATTATTATTCACTCTAACAAACTTTCTAATGATTATGGGAAGCTACCAAGTGGTAAGGAAAGAAACACTATGTTGGGTATAAAAGTTCTCTAACACACTTTGTTACTCTTATCTGCCTTATCTAGATGAAAATTGCATTTGAGAAAAAGTTGCGACCATTTCAATCACCATTTAATTTACCAATTCAGATGCACTATTAAAATTTAGTAAATAATTGCAAAGACTAGTAAAATTCTTCAGATTCACCATTCACTTAGCATCTTATGTGTGTAAGGTACTGAGTCAACCATCTCCTGGGTCAATGGGGCAGAATGACTCACTGCAGAACTGATGGTAGGAATTCAGAGCCCAAGTCCATGGTTGCATAGATAGGCCTAACAACTTCCCCTGCAGACCAAGCCAATGAGCTCAAAGAGTACAGAGGCCACGCCAGTGCTCCCTCTCAGCCAGAAGTCAGTGAAATATTCACTCAGATTGGATTTTCCTTTCTGAAGATTCTTCACAATGTGTTATAATCTCTTCAAAGGCAGGTGCCAGTCATATGCAGTTTATCCTCTTTGATAGAATTGCACTGATCTGAACTATGAACCACTACCTGGTGCACCTTAGCTCTGTGAGCCAACACAACTCCTGGTGTTCACCTTTTACTGAAGATGAGCAAATAATACATTCTTCCAGAGTTTCAGAGATCCTCTCCAGGTACAGGCATATTTTTATCTTTGGTCTCTCCCCTGATTTTATTACTTACCCAACCAACAAATATAGTAGAAATTCCTTTGTCAAGCTTCATCTTAACCTTCAGAAGAACATAACAATAACCGGAGGCAGTGTGGGTTCAAAAGCTGGGGGCATGATGGATGGCAACCAGAGGGAAACTTTATCTCTCATGTTTTTATTATGAGTAACCTCGTCTCTCTCTCTCCCCATCTCTCTGGCACTGGGGATTGAACCAAAGGATGGTTAATCTATGAGGCACATCACCGGCCCCTTTAATTCTTTATTTCAAGACAGGGTCTCGCTAGGGTTGCTTAGGGTCTTGCTAAGTTGCTGAGGGTGGTCTCCAACTTGTGATCCTCCTGCCTCAGCCTCCAGAGTTATTGGGATTACAGGTGTGCTCCACTGTACCTAGCCTCTCATCTTTTCTTTACACTCAGTGGGTGGTTACATATTCAAAGAGTATACAATGCTTTGGTGCAAATATGGAGAAAAGGTATTCTTTCATTAAAACAAAGCTGTGAATTAGAGATGTCACCACTGTGGTTGTCGTTTGAGGGGCTACAACCTCCATTTTGCTGAAGTTGCAATAGAGGATGGAAAGTTTCAAAAAGCTGTGATGGGACAGGGTGTTATTGCCCAAGATACAAGACACAGGTGGCCAGATATGGGATGAGACCAAACTGAATGTAGAAGAGGAAGAGCAGCAACCATAACATATTGGATTACCTTATAACTTCAGTTTAATCACCACCTGCCCATGCCACTGCCGCAGTCTGGCTGGGCACAAAATCACGAGCCACTCAAGCAGGAACAAACTTTATTTTTTGAAACTGCCGCCAATGCCCCATACGCGCCCGGGAAGATTGCTGATCCACGCACGCAGCGTTCTCCCGGATCCCAAAAGGAAGTTCCTCCTTTGGAATTTCCTCCTACCGCATTTCCCCAACCAATGGGAACTCTCCAGGAGTCCCCTAGCAGGCCGAGGTGGACAGCAGGAGTCCAATATCCATATGAATGCAAATCTTAACCTAATCATATCATCTCAATGGCTAGTTGGTGTCACCTTTCAACCAAAAATGCCATGCATCATATTACTTGGCTATGGCTCTTAGCAGCCACAACCAAGGGATAAGGGACTTGCACATGTTGAAGTCTGTTCACTTTGTTTGTATCAAAGCTTGAGCATGTGACTTCTGTATTTTCCTATGGCCTTGTTCCCTTCTGCTACCATGGTTTCTTCCACCACCATCACATTTCTATTTCTGCTTTTCTCCCTCTCAGGATCTTTGTCCAAGTGCCAGATGCCAAATGAAGACAGGCATTGTGGTAGGCACCATGGGAGAGGGAGCCTTAAAAGGAGACATAAGTTATGTCCTTCTTCAATCATATAACCTTTATTGTAGGTGCCCAACCATGTACTCATTCCCCTTCACGTGCTTGCCCCAGAAGCCTCTTGTACAAAGTATAGAAGAGCAACATCACATTTGCAGAGTTGATATTCCACCTTCAGAGAATAAACTTGGATCCATCTGTGGCATTTCTCTTCTTTGAAACTCTTTTATAATATGCTACTAGTCATTGTGTGGCAGAGGGTGGGAAATTTTTCTTTTGACCCTTCCCATGAGGAAGATATGAACAATTTGACTGGGAAGGAGAATTTTGGAAAGGGTGTAAAGAGTATCTACAGGGTACCAATGGAAAGAATAGATAAGGTCAATTTTAGAGGGCAATCATAGGTGTAAAGTGCTTAGATAGGAAAACATTTAAAATCAATCATCAGTTGTAGAAATATCTGATAATGGCAATTTTGCAGTAAGAATTTAGGATCAGAAAACTGTTGAAGAAACACTTGAGGAAAGGGAGACTTAAAGAGGTTACGTAAGTTATTCAAGGTCAATCTCAGAGCTAGTGAGTGACAGAGGGGGGATTCAAGCCTTGGTTGTGACCACACAACACCTGTTCTTATCTACTGCACCATGAATGCTTCACTTTGAACATAAGAATTATTGGGCAGATATTATAAAGGGCTGTCAGCAATTGGAGAAGATTGGACATGTCAGATATTTTATTTTTCTCAGATTTTTGTCAGGTGCTCTGTGATGATATGTGTTTGCACTGAGTGAATGTTTGATGGAGTACCATGGTGCCATCATTCTACGGAGGAGAGAACACACTGGTCCTCAGCACTGTGGTTTTCCTCTCATGAGCAATGTCCCAACTTGAGCCCAATGGATAATATCCTCTCAGCAGAAGGACTTAGATGAGGATGGGGATGGGGATGGAGATGCCCATCAAAATCTCAAGATATTTAGCTGTGTGTCAGAATGATAATAAATTATACCTTCACTGAATGTTTTAAGTCTTGCATCTTTAAAAACAGATTTATTAACCACGAAAATATTTTATTACATGGCTACAGTGTACTATGTTATTTTAAAAACTCCCCATAAGTATTTACAGATGGCTGTCTCAAGAAAACTACTCAAAGTTAATTCCACAGCAACTGAGTTACCCCTAGCACCATAGATTAATTTGCAGGAAATTGAAGCATAAAGCACATTTTAGAACAGGAGTCATACATGTCAGAAGGTCTGAAAATCTAGAGAGTTAGTATAAATTGCTCTGTTTCTACACACTGTATATGAAAATATTTTTATATAATGCATTCTATAGCTAAAGAACTCTATGTTCTCTCAACAATTTAAAACAAAGGGCATAAAATTTACCCAGAGGGGAAAAGGAATGTTACTTTATTGCTGCTGAATTCATGAATCTATTAGGGAAACTCAATTTAATCTCTAGGTTTTGTATGTCCTCTTTACTGAAAATGAGACTTTTCTTTGTGTCTATAACAGAAAAATGACACCAATTTAGTTCGGTACTTTGCCAACCCCTGCTTGTCATATTTCTTGAATTATCACAGTTGTCCATCAATTTTGCCAAGGAAGAACAGGAAATTGGGCTGCGGGTTGGGTCCTGTTAACGATGTATACAGATTCCTGTAAAAGGTTCATAAGGAGCTCTTATTCTCTCTCTCTCTCTCTCTCTCTCTCTCTCTCTCTGTATGTGTGTGTGTGTGTGTGTGTGTGTATGTGTGTGTATGTGTGTGTGTGTCTTTCTTTAACTTTTGGAACAATATAAGCACTTTTATAGTCACGAAGACCCTTTAGAACATTCTTACTTTTATAGCCTTTGTGTTCTTGCAATTTAGTTTGTAGTTCTTGAGCTGAGCTAATTGTCTGAGGTCATAGCACTTTATTGATAATTTTGCATATACAAGTGGATATTCTGAATTCTGCCCAGAGTAATGGATTGAAATTAGAAGTTAATTCAAGGTTTAAAAAATTAATATAATCTGCAATTTTAATAGTGCAAGGAAATTCAAAGGTCTCTTAGTTCAACACATTTATTTCGAAGATGAGAAAACAAAGGTCCAGAGAGCTGGTAGGTTTTTCTGAGGGTCACATGGCTGGTTAATGGCAAAATTAGTATCAGATCAGTCATTTACCTCAAAATACAAAGTGTTTTCTTTTTTTTTAAGTCATCAAATGTTAAGGTATAGTAAAAAGTCCAGAGAATAATATAACTACTATCTACCACACACTTTTTCACATCTTATATATAACTTCTTTTATTTTTTAAATAAATGAAAGACATCAATAAATGTCCTGTGTATTTTTTCTAACAATACTCTCTATCTTCCAAATTTACTATGTTATATGAAGATGCAAAACCAACATCTATTTGTATAATATGTATCATTGTTTTAATGAGTTACAATAGCATGGAAGTAGAATCACACCATATGTATTCGAGGGAAACTTGCTTTTGTTTGCTTGCTGTTGCTTTAAAGTTTTTTTTTTAATCTTGAAATGCATAGCTATGATTCATTCATTTTTGCTGCATTCCATATTGTGAACATATTACAATCTGTTTATGCATTTGCCTGTTGATGGATATATAGATTTTTAAAACTTTTTTGTATTACAAACCATGCTGTAACAAATATCCTTTTTTTAACATTTGAAAAACCTATTTAATTTACCACATTAGCAGAATAAAAATAATCAGATGATTATCTTAATATGTACATAAAAAGCACTTGATAAGTCTTAATATCCATTAAGAATAAAAATTCATTGCAAACAAGCAATAGAAATTTTCTTCAATCTTACCCATGCTATCTACATAAACTTACTGTACATGTTGTATTATTTGGTAAAAATTTTTTAATTGATTTTTTAAAAAAATAAATGGCAGTGGAATGCATTTCAATTCTTATTACACATACACAGCACAATTTTTCACATCACTGGTTGTATTTAAAGTATGTTGACATCAATTCGTGTCTTTATACATGTACTTTGGATAATGATGTCTATCACATTCTACCATCCTTCTTTATACATGTCCCCTTGTGCACAAATGCTAGAATTTCTTGGCTACATTGTTTTTTTTTTTAATTTGTTTTAATTAGTTACACGTGACAGTACAATAACCTTGACATATCATACATTTAAATCTGATGGGATATAATTTCTCATTTTTCTGAGTATACAGGTTGCAGAATCACATTGGTTATGCAGTCACATATATACACACAGTAATAATAATGTCTGTTTCATTCTACTATCCTTCCTATCTCCCTTCCATCACTTCTCTCTACCTCACCTAAGGTAACACTATTCTTTTTTTTCTCACATCTTCATACATGTATTTTGTATAACAATGAGGGTCTCCTTCCACTATCCATGCAATTCCTCTTTTCCCTCCCTTTCCCTCCCACCCATCTTCCCTATGTAGAGGTAATCTTCTTCCCATGCTCTTCCTCTCTTCCCCATTTTGAGTCACCCCCCCCCCCCCTTATATCAGAGAAGACATTCAGCATTTGTTTTTTGGGGATTGGCTAACTTCACTTAGCATAATCTGCTCTAATGCCATCCATTTCCCTGCAATGCCATGATTTTATTATTTTTAGTGCTGAGTAATATTCCATTGGAGCTTTCCAAGGAATCTCCATACTGCTTGTATATCTATGCCACATTTTTTTATCCATTCATCTATTGAAGGGCATCTAGGTTGGCTCCATAGTCTAGCTATTGTGAATTGTGCTGCTATAAACATTGATGTGGCTGTTTCCCTGTAATATGCTGTTTTTAGGACCTTTGGGTATAGTCCGAGAAGAGGACTAGCTGGGTCAAATGGTGGTTCCATCCCCAGCTTTCCAAGGAATCATACACTGCTGGTGGGACTGCAAATTGGAGCAGCCAATTTGGAAAGCTTTGTTTTAATTAGCTACTTTCCAAATTGGCTGCTCCAATTTGCAGTCCCACCAGCAGTGTATGAGTGTGCCTTTTTCCCTGTATCCTCGCCAGCATTTATTGTTGTTTGTCTTTATCATGGCTGCCATTCTTACTGGAGTGAGATGGTATCTTGTTTTAATTTGTATTTCTCAGATTGCTAGAGATGATGAGCATTTTTTCGTATATTTGTTGATTGATTGTATATCCTCTACTGAGAAGTGTCTGTTCAGGTCCTTGGCCCATTTGCTGATTGGGTTATTTATTCTTTTGGTGTTTAGCTTTTTGAGTTCTTTGTATACCCTAGAGATTAGAGCTTTATCTTATGTGTGAGGGGTAAAAATTTGTTCCCAGGATGTAGGCTCCCTATTCACCTCACATATTATTTCTCTTGCTGAGAAAAAAATCTTTTTAGTCTGGCTACATTCTTAGAAGTTAAAATATTTCAACATCATATAATGTTAAATTACTCCACAAAGTGTTACACAACAGTTTTAAACAATGTTGAGCCAATGAACAGAAAATGATTAATTACCATAGTTCTTTCATTATTCATTTTGTAGTAAATAATGTTGAATACCGTTTCATATGTCTATCAGTTAGCCACTGCTCCAATAATATTGGGCAACCAACCATCCAAAAACCAAGAGGCACTAGTTTAAATTTGATGGGTCTGCAGGCCAACTGGTAAGGCTTTACTTTGTGTTGCTGGTCTGTGAATCCAGGTCTGTCCCTCATGTCTCTTATCCTTCGTGATCTGAGACCAGCTAACAATGCTTTTCTTACAGCAAAGGCAAGAGCCCCAGAGCACAAGCCCCATTACTCACGGACATTTCAATTTCCTATCTGCTTTATGCCCCACTGCCCAAAGCTAGGCACATAGCTGAGTTCACCTTCCATAAAGTGGGGAAATAATTCACCCCTGAGATCAGGCAAATGCATGAGAGCATGTAACAACTAGCAGGGAAGAAGTGTCACCAGTGGTTTAATTTGCCAACACTCACAATTGGCCTCTGGTTTCATCTTCTATGACTTGGCTTGCTTGTCTTTTATTAGGTATGTTGCAAGTATTCTTTGTATAATACATATTCTGATTTTTAGCAATTACAAGTTTAGGAAACTCTTCTTTTCAGTATCTGGCTTGATTTCAGTCTATAATTCTTTTCTTGTACAGAAGTTTAAAATGTTACTGCGATCTAAATACTTATAAGTGCTTTCTTTTGTAATTTGTGTTTGTTTTTATTGATTTAGAAAATTATTTCTATCCTAAGGTCATTAATATATTTTTCACTCTTCTAAAAGTACTAAAGTTTAATTTTTATACATAGGTACATTACTTTTGCAAATGAATGATGTAGATATCTTACGTTTTTTTCTATACTCATTCCAGTGTATTGAATGGTCTATCATTTCCTCGTTTCTGTAATACATTTGTCTGTTATATACCACTTATATATAGAAAGGTACACAGACAGATACCTTACATCACTTTTCTGCTCCTTGGAGTAATGGTGAAATCCAGTATCAATACCACTTGTCTTACTCTTTCTACTATTATAATAGCTCTTCTTATTTTATATGGTATGTTCTATTTTTTTTTCAAAATTGTTGATAGTCTTAGATTTTTGCATTCCATGTATTTTGATTTGAAAATTTCCACAAAAAATCACTCTTTTGATTTTGATTAAAATTGTATTCTATGTAAATATTTATTAGTTTGGGATTGCTATATTTATGATATTGTTTCTTCACATCCTTAATCAAATAATTATAACTTTCTCCATAAAAATCTTGAATCTCTTTTATTGTATTTATTCCTAGGTAACCGTATTAGGTCTCCACTGTTGTATAATAATTATCACAAACTGAGAAGCTTAAAGCAATATCCTTTCATTGGCTCAGTTTGTGTGTAGGGTGTAGCTGAGCAGGATTTTCTGCTTAGGATGTCACAAGACTTCAGTAAAGATGTCAGTCAGACTGTTCTCTTCTGTGGAATTGACTGGGGAAGAACTGACTTCTGTTGTCACTCAGGAATTCATCTTGAGGCCTTTTCTAGATGGTTATTGGCTGGGATGCACCCACACTCCCCAGAGGACATCCCAAGGTCCTTGCACGGTCTTTCACAAAACGTTTGCTTCCTTCATCCAGCCAACAAGGGGAGTATCTAGACAAATGCTGCTGCCGAGACAGTCTTAAACAATATAAACAATTACCTTTGCCATATTCCTTTGGTTGAAACAATCAGATGTCCTGCCCACATTTAAGAGAGGAGGATTAGATAAAGACTAAGTATGAAGGGATCAGAGGCACCACCTTAGGGTCTGACCTCTACTTCATTTTTGCTGGCACCATAGAGGGACTCCATGACTTGATGCACTCAACAACTATTCCTGTAGCATGTAATGATTCAATGGCTGAAAACCATGTTTTTCCAGAGACTATTGTAACTAGAATTCCAGATGTGATTTATAGTCATTTCTCAAGAATATTATATTAAGCAATACTTGAACCACTGCCCTTAGGGGAGACACAGGGTCAGATTCCTGAGGGCTTCTTCTAGTCACAATATTTTTGTCAACCAATCAATACATAACCTTGTTTTATGTGTGTTCTCTTTAAAGATACCCAATTTAGTATATCTCATTAATTCATTAATATTGAATGCATGGCCAACAGCACTATAACTCCTTGCTGATCAAAGCTCATCTAACAGACATATTTTTTTCCCTAAGGCACATCACAGCCTTTTTTTCACTTAGGAACTCTGGACAGTACTTCACGCCATGCTGGGGGCCACGGGGCCAAGACAGAGAGTTTTAAATAGCAAAATCACTAATGAAAATGCAAAAACCATGAACAGCAAATATACAATGAAAAAGACACTTGTTGACAGCATGAAAGAAAGGACTATTTTCTTTTCAGCCCCAGCCAGAAATGTGTGTACCTAGTGATTCTTCTTTTTCTTCTTCTTCTTTTTTAATGTGAACTGATGTGTTCGTCTGCAAATGACTGCAAAAGTGCCCTGATGGTTTATTTTGTGTTTACAAATAAACAAATAAATGAATTCACAAGTAGATGAATTCACAACTATTGAATCATGAATAATGAGGATTAAACATTATCCACTATATGGATAATCAATCAAATGTAGTCATGCAAAGGCTGGTGATGCCAAACACAGTCCTACGAGCCTCATCAGATACAACACTTACTTCAATACTGGTCCACTAGGGTGCCTCTCAAAAAAAAAAAAAATCATTGTAATTCCTTTAGATTCCTCTTTCCCTATTATCCAACCTGATAAAACTTGGATCCATATCAAAAGCTAGAGAACTAAATCAGCTATTTGAGAAGTCATATAGCTGTGCAAATTGGAACTTTAAGGGAGTCATGGTTTCTGGGATGTGTAGTATCCACTTGCCCCTAGGTGTCCATCTTTCTTCCATCTCTATCCAATCTGTTCCCTGGAAGCCTGACCTTTATGAAATGCACCCACAGGCCTTGGGCAGGAGAAAGTTAGGTCAGGTTTTGCTTTGACGACTTCCTCTCTTTCTGTTTGGTCATAGGTTGTCAGCAGCCACATTTTGCCACTAAATGTGGCACCTCCTGTCAAGGACCCCCTTCTCCTTCAGTCTCCTCCAAGTTTGGGTAATTGCTGCCTCTCCTTACCCTACAGGCTGAGGAATGGTAATCTCTCCACTGCTGCTAGACCTGGGAGCATGTTATTCATCATCCATGTTGGATTCCTTTAACCTTTTACCAAGATTTTTTTTTTTTTTTTTTGTGGTGCTGGGGAGTGAACCCAGGGGCTTGTGCATGCGAGGCAAGCACTCTACCAACTGTGCTATATCCCCACTCCTTACCTGGATCTTTATAAAAAAGCTGTATTAGAATTCTCCAGAGAAACAGAACCCATGGAAATATATGGCTTATTATGAGGAATTGGCTCTTATAATCCAAAGATCTGCACAGTGAATCAGCAAAGTGGATGATGGCTTAGTTCTAGTCTAAGTCTGAAGGCCTGATGGAGTATGATGGTGGAGTTCTAGTCCAAAGGCTGGCAGGCTCAATACCCAAAAAGAGCTGTTTCACTTCAAGTAGGCAGACAAAAGTTGATATCTCCATTTGCAAAAGCAGTCAGGCAGGAAAAATTCTCTTACTCAAGGAAGGAAGGCTCTTTCTGTGGAACAAAAAGAGGTCTTCAACTGATTGGATGAGGTCCAACCAGTTAGGGGTGGCAGTCTACTGATTTAAATGTTAATATCATTCAAAAATACCCTTAGGATTTTTGCTTAGGATGTCACAAGACTTCAGTAAACATTCATGTTTAACCAAATAACTGAGTACCTTGTAGCCCAGTCAATGTGATAAGAAATTAATCATCACAAAAGCCTTTTTCCTTCTTTTTTAAATCAAACCCACAATGACCCTGTTTGAATGTATTCTTTTCTTCCAAAATGGTGACTAATAATGCCTTCTGACTTTGGGTGATCTGTCAAAGTTATAGATTTGGTCTCTCACTTTGTCCCCAAGAAATTTTTTTCCTCTCTCTCTCTCTCTCTCTTTCTCACCCCCATCTCTTTCTCTCTCTCATTGCTTCTCATTTTTCTACCTGGCACATCTTCCTTTGCCTGTTCTGTAACTACTAGTCTTTCCTAGAGTGTCTTCTACTACCCACTGTTCTTCCCATTCTATAGGTTCTCTCTGGGAGAGTTCATCAATTCTAATAAATCTGTTTTTACTGTACAAGTCAATAACTCCCAAACCTGCATTTCGCTTTTATTTTGGCCTGTGCTCTAATAATCCTTTCCCATTTGCTTAATCCAGAATCTTGAAAGTCTTTTATAGACTTCCTTCTGTCACCTTGTCACTTCAAACCAGTAAAGGCTGTTGATTTTCTCCTAAATATTTTATTGATGCTCCTAGCCCATGCCTACTTCCATACTCTATTTCATGCCCTCTATTGCAACGACTGACTGATGGGTCTAACTGCTTATATCCATATGTGGCCTTGGAATGATATCCAGTGCCCAGCACAGCTTAGCAAATACTGTATACTGTTGACCTATCTGAAGATAAAAGAAAATCTTCCACACTGCTGGGAGAATGATTTTTCTAAACAAATATTTGATCATTTTGTTCTCTTCCTTTCAAATGATAACAATAACAGCTTTAAGTAAAAATGTTAGCTTCTTAGCATAACATATAAGACCCTTTGTCACTTGCTTCTTTAGTCTCTTCTCCTACCACTCCTCAACTCTTAGACTGTGGTTATTTATAGAAAACAAAGCAACATGGGGGCCTCTCACACTGTCTGCTCCACAGAAGAGGCACCAGAATCTACAGAGGGACTTTGCTATCCAATAGACTCCGTTTCAAAAACTTTGGCCAAAAGACTATGGATGCATCCCTTAGCCTCTCTGAGCTTTGATAGTGGTAGATAGTTCCTACCTTGCAGAATTGTTGAAAGGATTAGAAATATATGTATCTACTCCAATTGATGAGAACATACTGTCTGCTCTTTATAGCTCGTGTTCCTTTATATCTTTCTTTCTCATCTTGTTTTTAAAGTTTTTGATCCAGATTTCATTATTAAGTATCTTGGACCGAATTGTACTGCTCTGACATAAGACCTGAGATTGGGTGATTTATAATGGAACCAATTCCACCCATGAAAGGGGAGACCTCACACCTAATCACCTCAATACTTTACAACAGCAACTCAATTTCAACATGAATTTTGGACAAAACAAAGTTTCAAATCATAACATCAAGCTTATTTGTTCCCGCTGCTCAGAATGTCCTTTAGAACTTTCTTTTCCTGATTGGTTTTACTCTTCCTTCAAGATGTAATTTGATATTTATCTAAGACAAAAAGCCTTCTCTAAATACCAGACTGGGCCAAATGTCTCTGCTCTATTCCTTTAATTTATTCAAGACACTTGGACAACTTCCTCACAGTTTGAGCAAATATTCACAGGAAATTTTGTGAATATATTAAAATCACAGATATATGACTGCTTCTCTCATTTTCCTCTGAGCTTTTGCAGCCTGATTTGTCCTTAACCTAGCACTAATAGCCCATGTCACATAGCATACTTACTCAGGACACTGACTGTACAAAAATGTAAAACTAGGAAACGAATGAAAAATGAGCAATGACCCATTTAATAAAATGTTTACAATATGACATTTTAACATATAGGGGGAAAAGGCAGACACCTGATTACATCTAGTTTTCAGTTTGCAACTAACTACTTACAAATTGTTTTAAGAGTGTTTTGTTGATACAGAGTGACCACATGGAGATAGGAAGCTTAGTTTAATTGTCTGCACTTTGTCTTGGGTTGACTTCAGAATACTAGAATAAAGTCCATTGGCTACTATCTGGGGACTAGATGATTGAGTAGAGCCAGGAATGTGTGGAGACCTGTGTTTTTAAAAAATAATAATTGATTGTGTTAGGAGCTGAACAGAATTTTAAAAACCATTTTTTTGGTTACTATTGCTATTTCATTATTTGAACAGACTGATTCTTATTTGAGCTGTATTTGGAGTAGAACCTTCTTGTTTTCTATATTTCTGGTGTTATTCTCACATCCAAATAAGAAAATGTTCAAAAGCCATGAATTATCTGTTTTATATGTAAGACTATAGTGTGATTTTATTTTTATATTTTTATTTATTCTTAACTGTGAAGAACACTGACTTGAAAAGGAATAATGTAGTCTTCCTTCTATTTTTAATGAAGGCTCCTTTATGACTCAGGCTACATTTAGCATGTGTCACATTTAACTCGGATACATGCTTGGAGCTTAATGATTGCTGAGTCATTAGAATAGGTCAGGTTTATTAGATTAGAGAGTTATGCATAATCTTGAAAAGAACAACTGGACGGTTTACTTTTTTGGTTTCCTAGTTTATAACCTATTATTATTATTATTAATTATTATTATTTTGGTCCCAGGAATTGAACCAAGGTGTGCTTAACTGCTAAGCCATATCCCCAGCCTTTTTTTACTTTTTATTTTGAGACAGGGTCTCACTAAGTAGCTTAGGGCTTCACTAAGTTGTTAAGGCTGGATTTGAATTTACATTCCTTGTGTCTTAGCCTCCCAAGCCACTAGAATTACAGGTGTGTGCCACTAAGCCTGGCCCAATTATTTTAACTAAACTAGTATTTGACTGCTATTTGTTTAATTGATAGGGACATAATGATGAACTTGGGGTCCCATACTTGGAGGCCACCATTCCATCAATGTTCCAGCCATGGGAATTATACACCACGAGCAGATGACATCATGATTATGTTGGTCTGTAATTGTACTGAGAACTTCCTTTCCAATTTCTTTTAAGTATCTTTGTCAAATATCAAGAGTACTGTTCAAAGTGGCCAATTTATATACCTCATTGGTGGTATAACGTAACTTAAGGATATATCTTGGAAAGAGTGGATAACATCAAAATGACTTTCCTTAACCAAATAATTTCAATCAGTAGCCAAATATCTAAGATTATAGAGTAGATGAACGTCTAAGTCTGTTTCCACTTTAGAAGGACCCATTGTTTTGGTAACATATCATCTCTATGTATAATATACATAGCCAGAGGATCAGTGGACATTCCATTAAGAAACTTACCAATGTTTTCATCAGGTAGAATAACATCCTACATCCAGAAATGAGTTGCAAAGGATCCAGCAGATGAAGACAGGAATTTTTGACAAGAAACATCTCTCAATGTGCTTTTTAACATTTTCTCAGATGTCTGATAAATTTTGTAGAGTTCTATACTCTGTAACTGAAGACTGTGTTTTGAAAACTTCCCAAACAGTTGTGAGTACAACAGCGAAAGAAATGCCTCATGAATGAGCCTGTGTGTGTCCTCTTAATCTGAACCATACAACACACTGGTGCCCCAAGTCACCTGCAGAACAACATCCCCAGCAGCCAAGCATGATGAGCTGCCTTCAATGTCCATTGTCACCCAACTAAATGTGGACAATGTCTTCCTAAAAATCAATAATTTTAAATATACTCTAAGATGCTATTATTTTCAAGTCTTTCTGAAGTTGAGTATTCAGATTGAAAAATAAGGTAAATAAGATAAAATTGTTATTCCATCATTTTGTAATTTGTTTGATCTAATCTTGAAGACAGGATAGAATTAAAATAATCCACAGTATTTTTAACTGAGAGTTGATGTGACAAATGCAGATTCTCTTTGAAAGTAAAATAACTAATAAAACGAGTTTCTTCAAGAAGGAACCCCCTTTCTTGATCACTGAATTGCTTCTTATAAAATTAAGTCTAGGTGTCTTAAATTTTATAACAATGTTTATACATTTGATTGCTGATCTAACACCCAGATAGAGTTCTAATTTGTCTGTATTAGAATCACAAAAACTAATATATTTGAGAGACTTGGAAATTTCAGATGATAAATTAGATAAAAAAAACAAGTATAGTGAATGAACTAATGTATTTTAGCTAGAGTGTCACATGGTACAAAGTATCTAATGAATTTAGAAACAAAACACAGTTTGAGTTACTTCTGGTAAGATAAATTGAGAAAAAGAGATTAAGAAATAAGCAGGAATGACAACTATTATACAGTATAATTTCAGGTTACATTTGATCCATATGAACTGTTTTAAATGTACAGACTGGTTAAAGACTAAACACTTTTGCACATCATCCATAGCAAATTCTAACATCTTGTCCTATCTGGAACAGATGTGTGTGAGTGTGTGTATTTGCATTGCGATTTGGCTTCAAGCTCCCCTGTGTCCCTGTTTTCTTTTCCAAATCCATCTTCCATCCTTGCTGGCCTGGCTCTTTCTTTTAGAAAGTTTCAGTGCTCTTCCTCCTAATCAGAAACTTAAGGAATCCTCAGTTTCAGGTATGTGGATTTCCTACCCCTTCCCTTCCCTCCCCCACCAGTACTGGGGATTGAGCCCAGGGCATGTGCCCAGAGTACCACTAGGCAGCCAGAAGCCAAGGAAGTGAAATCAGCAGGAAATGGGGAAATCATCCAGCACTTCCTCTTAGGTGTGGAAGACAGTTGACCCTAGACAAACTAGATTTTTAGAAAACCAAGGTAGTAGGGAAACCCCTAAGAGCAATACTATGCTTCTTGTTCATCTGATAATGGGAGTTTGATCTAGTTTGAATTCAGTACAGAGAGAAATATGGTCATATTAGATCCTGCGTATTTACAGAACAATTTATTCTCGGTGACAATGCAAAGAGTTGGTTTTCTCCTTCTCTGTCCCTCTGTTCCAGTTATCTTCTGTTACATAACAAAGTATTTCAAAATTTGATGGCGTATAACATCCATTTATTAGGCTTATTGGTCTGTGGATCAGGAGTTTGGGCAAGGGACAAGAATGTCTGTCTCTGCTCAGCAGTGCCTGTGGCCTCAGCTGGAAGACTCCAAGGCTGAGGGCAGCTCATCAGCTGGAGGCCAGGATCATCTGAAGGCTTGTTTACATTCACAGGTCTGGTGGTAGACGCTGGCCCTTGGCTGGAATCTTAACTAGCACACCTGCATGTGGTGTCTCTTTATAACCTGGGTTGCCTCACGCCATGATGGCTATTTTCCAAGGGTGAGAATACCAGGGGAGAAAGCCAGGCAGAAGCTGTATCACTTTTTCCAATTTAGCTTTAAATGTCATGCAAGCTATTTTCACAAAAGTTTTATTTTCTGGGTAAATCACAAAAGCCATTCAGTTGCAAGGCAATGAGAAAGGGGCTGTGCCTCTTGGTGAGGAGGTAGCAAGGTTGGATAACAGCACATGGAACCAGAAATATTGCTGCAGCTATTTTCAGAAAATACAACCTGTCACATCCTCTTCCAGCCCTACCTTAAATCAGTCCTTTTAACTAAAAATGAACTTCTTTGAATGATCTGTAGTTAAGTAAAATGAAAAATACTGAAAAGTATTAATAACAAAGTGTAATGTGACATGTATTGCTGTTCAAAAGTTGTACAACCTAATTTTGGAAATAATTTCTGGATAGAATATTTGGTGGTATCCAATAGTAGATAACATAAAAATCAATGCAACAGTTATTGTTCTTGAATGCATAAATACTTAACATAAAACATAAACTGAGCCAGCCATTTTTTCACATTACGTAAAAAGTAAGGATATAACAGAATAAAAAATTCCAACTCTTGATGCAGAGTAATCTTTCCCCCAGTTTTTTCATTTTGACATGGAGAAAGCTGTTTTTCTTCCTTCACTTTGATATTACTTCATTATTCTATATCAATGGAATTTAAAAGTCAAGTCTCTTCCGTGTAAAATACCAATACTTAGGTGTATTAACTTTCAAATTCAGGCAGTATGTTTTTCCTCTAGTTATAAAATTGTTGAGGGCCACAACCAAGTCAAGATGGCGCATGGCACTTTGCTAGAAGGAGTGGTTTGTGAAGCAACGCCAGAGAGCCATTAAGATGATGAGGGGGGCTGGGGATGTGGCTCAAGCGGTAGCGGGCTCGCCTGGCATGCATGCGGCCTGGTTCGATCCTCAGCACCACATACAAACAAAGATGTTATGTCGCCGAAAACTTAAATAAATAAATAAATATTAAAAAATTCTTTCTCTCTCTCTCTTTAAAAAAAAAAAAAGATGATGAGGATTCCTTATTGGTTGACTGCTGTATCTAGTTTATGTTAATTAAGTTAAGCTGTGTGTAATTAGTTGGTTATATATACCTCTGAGGTCCAGCAGAGAGGCAGCTCCTGCTATCTTGGGTGCTCACTACTTTGAGTTCACTCCCAATAAAGTAGTTCCTGATTCAACCTTCAAGTTGTTTGTCACCTCTCGGTTATTTTACCCAGCCGGACTATGGCATAAAATTGCCATTTTTTTTTGTTAGAGTTGCACAAAGCCTGACAAGACTGCTTGAGATTTCCAGAAAGGGAAATCTGCCCTAATCTGACTCAAAAGAAAGCACATCAGGGAGAGGACATTGGTGCTAAGCAGAAGGAAATTTTAAGTAAGTTTGCAAAGGCTGGCAGCATACATCAGATACAGTGCCATCCAAATAAGAACACACAGGGCTCAGTCAGCACCCAAACATGGTGGGAGTAGGGGGAGCGAAAACATCACTGTAGCACCAAACTCTGCTTGCAGGGGCTGTGGTGTTTTATTTTTAAAATATTTCTTAACTTTTTTCTTTAACTGACAGAATCTCTGGGGACACCAATATAATTCAGTTCTGTCGATCCACTCTGTAAGATATTAGATATTAGATTAAATTCATAGTGTAACTAACTTCCCCTCCTTCCTCATACCCTAATTCTCTCAAAAATTGGTGCATAAACGTAGACTTTGTCTAGATTGAGTTTGTATCTAGTGACAGGATTCACTCTTTCATGGTAACTAGAGAACATACAGGCTTTCTTTCTGTTATAGTAAAACCTTGATTTGCCTGAATTGAAATAATAGAAAACAAAACCCAGAGTAAGAAAATTCCTCTAATGAAAAAGATAGAATCAACAAATCATCTGTTAGAAGAATCTCATTTTAATATTTCCTTATATGCTTCAGGATATGTGATACCACATCACATCCAGCCTAACCTCCTAATACTCTTTTATCTACGGCAACTGTCCTACGTCATGAAAGCAGATGTTCCCAATAATACATCTTTGGTCATCAAAGATTATTATCTCCAGTCTGCTCTATTTATTATGACAAGGAAATGCCTAGTATATTACATAAATTAAAGTAAATGAACTGGAACAAACCTTCATAAGCATTGTGTTTAGCAACTTCCTCTTTGCTTATTTGGACATAGTCATTCTGAAATGCAAATAACTCAAATGCATGTGTGTGCACCTCTGCATGTGTGATCCTGTGTGCATGCGCTCTCTCTCTCTCTCTCTCTCTCTCTCTCTCTCTCTCTCTCTCTCTCTCTCTCTCATGTCTCCACCCCAAGCATGTACCCAAGTATCTCAGTCAGTTTATAACAGGTGGCAGATATCACATCTTAAGATATTGTAAAATGACAAAGGTCATATTGCTGAATAATAAGAACAATAGCTTGTTTTTTCAAAATCCCCTATGTAACAATTTAGAATGCTCAGGGGGAAAAAAAGAAAAGAAAGAAAATGAAGCAAATAAGTCCTTACAGGCCAAAATAGAGACCACAAAGTTCTAACTATTGTACACTCCTAAGCACATTCTGCTTATTTGTAAATGAGTCCCTCAATTTCAGTAACAGAATTTGATTTATAAAGAATTCTAACCAAGCAGATTGGAAGCTACTAGATATATGGGGTGGAAAAAGAGTGCATTTTAAAAAGCAAAGTGCATTTGAAAAAATCAGACTCAAGTCTGCAAAAACATACAATATGCTTACATCTGCAGTCCCTTGGGGGTATTACTGAATTAGAGCTCGATATTGATTTAAGATTCAGAAAGTAAGGCTTTGTGCTTGAAGATAAATGTCAATATTTGGAAAATTAACTAATTCCACAACAGTTTTGGATAAACCAATATTACTATTCTTTATTCGGCCAGCCTCTGTGCCTGTGCATATTTCAAAAGAACTTTCTTTACTCTTTTACTATTTTATTATGTGCCTTTGAAAGTCAATGAGTTTGGTTACAATGGATATTCTTAGAAGAAAGTGAAACAACTGGATTTTAATTTAAATTATTTAGTCAGGCCTCTTTTAATTATAAAAAACAGATCTATACTGAAATTATCCTAAAAGGGTTTTGCGGTTGTTAAGTATGTCAGGGTGAGCTGAAAACCTGTGTACTGTTCGAGCCCCCTCCCCACCAAGGTAAGAATATAAACCTACAGTTAGTGAAGTCCTTTGGCATCATGAATTGGAAGATAAGAAAAGTGGGAAGCTGTGTTATATAATCCAAGGCAGGGAAGACAAATACTTGCAGTGCACTGAGAGCAAGGTTTAATTTTGCAAGAACTAGTTAAATATGTCGATAGGAAGAAGATACAAGATGGTTCAGCCTCATGGTGATAAAATCCTGTGGTTTTAATCTGATTGTTGTTAAGCCTCCTTTAGCATAAAACTAGCCACAGTCCAGAGTGAAGCACTTGCCTCTCCCCATCACCACAGCCATGAGGTCATTGCTCTCATCTTTACTTCCCTAGGAGATTCTGGAGAGGTTGAGAAAGCAGCTGTGACTAGGCCGAGGAGAAAAGTCAATTGACAGGGGTTGCCAAGGGTGTGAAATTTTTAAGTCTTAAGATGATTGTGGAGCAGAGATTTTTCAATAGAAAGGTAGAGTACCAGAGGACACAAAGTAGGGTCAGGATGTAAGGAAGGGACAAAGAGTCAAGGAAAAAGGAAGAAAAGTCATTAAATTTTCCAATCTTCATCCCCTCTATTCCCCTTGTCTTCCAACCCCATAAATCCATAACGACTATAGAACAGTTATCTAATCGTCGGTAAAGGCAGATGGGATGATGACATCCAAGGCAGGTAAGATTGGCCCGCCCTCGTGTGACAATGGACACTGGCTGCGCCTCACTGGTGTCAGTGACTGTCCACTCACAGCTAATGCTCCAGGTAGAAGAATCAGGTGCGTCGTCTCTCCACCTACTCCTCTCTCCTCAGAGAATAGAACTACCTTAGAGGGTAGTTCTCTCTGCAGCTAGAGACAGAAAACTCCCTGGAGAGAGTCTAAAGATATACCAGCAATCAGATTGTTGAAAGCAACTGTGATATGCGTGGAGTCAGTGAGCCTTCTGCCCTTATTCCTCTCACCTCTATTCACAGTCAGGAGTTAGGAGGATAATTAAAGAACGGGATTTATTTATTGGTTCATTTATTTAGTTATTTGTAGTGGGGATTTTCAGTTAGCAGTTTGAGGCTAATTCAACATACCTAGGTTAACTATAGAATCTGAATGTTACAAAGAGAACTATGGAAGTCCAGGCAAAGAAGAAAATTCAAGTGTTCAAAAACACATCCAAAGGAAAAAGAAATTCTAGAGATCTGACTTTACTAATTGCTGCAAGTGAATGCTCAAAGCTGACTCTCTTTTCTCCTCTCTTCTCTCCTCCCTCTCCTATCCCTCTCGCCATATGATTTGTAGCAGATGTTATGATCCTTCAGTTCTTCTCTGTGGCCATAGAGAACATTCTTAGGAAGGTCTCTCTGAAAGAGATCTCTGTCTGGCTGCATGGAATGCCCTGGAGCACACAGTAGTCTGTAAGACCACCTGTGGCTCTTGAGCACTTGAAATGTGACTACTTTGAATGCAGATGTTCTTTAAGCACAAAAGTATATATTGGATTTCAAGAACTTGTGGAAAAGAATGTGAAATATATTATTAACCATTTTGTGTTGATTGCATGTTGAAATGATAATATTTGGATATATTGAGATAAACAAAATTTAATGTTAATTTCACCAGTCTCTCTTTGTAGTTTTTACTATGTCTAGTAGAAAAATTTCATTTATGTATTTAGTTTGCATTACCTTTCTATTGGACAGCACTGGTTGTCTAGTAACTACTAAGTTTTTCTTTTCATCAAACCCAAAACACTGAGAAAAATAAACCAAATTTTGACATTAAATTCCAAGTATCAATTAGCATAATTTGGTTGTACTTTCTATGAAAAATTTAGTTCCTCTGAGAAGAACCTTCTAGTGATACCTTTTGGGCTTATGCTTATTGAAGGATGTAAACCTTGAGTGAAGTGCATCTTCAGTGTCACATGTATTACAAAATACTGCTCCCCCCACAAAAAAAAAGGTTTATTAAAAAAAAAAGAGGTTGTAAAGATTTTTGCATTCTAGGGTAAATAGGTCATTCCCATTCCTGAAATTTTCAAGGGCTCACCATTCTCTAGTGAAGTATTCAAAACACAGAAGGAACGTAGTGATTCCCCACTGCCCCCTGGACTTCCATAGTCAGCTTCCTGTATCTCCTCTCTCCCAGCCATTTCCCATGTGCCACCTGGAAGCACACTCTGAGAGTTACTGTATATGCTCAACATCAGATGAGGGCACAGCTATGCCAAGGCACTGAATACTCCCACAGAAGAGAAGAGAAGACGTTAACCTGGTTAAAGTGCCAACATAACCAAAGAAAGAACACAACCTACAAAGGGTTTGTGGTTAGCCCTAGAGGCACACACACAAGGGAGCAGAAAGGCAGAATTTGACAATGAACATTCTGCTCAACTCTGGAGGAGAAGGTGTCCTGGTAGTGCAGTCATTTTCGAAGCATGACCGTTTTGTGGAGCTAGACATATAAAGTCCTCAAAATGATACCTTTTAAAACCATTATAACCATGACACTACCTGACCTTGTTCTGACTTCTTGTGTCACAAGCACTTTTCTCATGATAGGGCTTTCCCTTCAGCTTGTATCTTGGAGTGGGCTGTTCAGGCAATGCAGACATCCGCTCTTCCCAGCAGTTGTAATTCTTACTATAAAATTTTAAATTGCCGTTTTGATTTATATATTTTAGACTCGGAGTTTGGTGTGAGTCATCGTCTCTGAATCTGGTCAATTTGGGGTCATTGATGCAATCAAATTCTGAAGCAGTGAGAATGAGGGGCTGACCCAAGATGGTTGTCAATTAATCATATAAATGCAATTTGCCAAGGGAGGCTTCAGCCCACTGCTGAACCTAGCTCCATAGAATGCTGATGGCACTCCTGTTGGACACTGAATGTTGTCTTGCATTAATCAATTGTTCACATGTCTATCTCCCTACCTGACAGATTGAAAACTCCCAAAAGGCAGGAAATGTAGACGCATCTCTGTATCTGTAACAGTGCAAAGCCTGCTCCTCAGAAGGTGTCCAATAGACCAGAGTTTGTGGTAGATGATATCAGCTTGTTTTTAGGGATTTATTTTTTGATATTTTTTTCTTTTAATGGTCAGAATATTATATAATGGTATCATTAGAATAGAAACTTGCAGCAACTTTGGTGTAAAAGTCCTCAGAAGCAAAATTATTCTTATAGGGTTTTTCTGAAAGTATTGGTAAGCTGAAAATTTCATAGATAGCTTTGATTTGCTTCAAATGATAATTTCATTGTAGAAATAAGTAATGGGGACAATTTCCATGTACTTCATTTATTTTCAAAACTTTTTATAAAATACTGAGTTGATACAAATTAATCTTTTGTAAGTAAAGACTAGTGATACAATTAAGGTCTGTCTAGCTAATAATCAGATTAAGAAGTAGCACATTATTATTATCTTTCAAATTCTGTGTTCTCCTTCACAATTCTATCCCCTTCTTTCTTCTACAGCATACCCGATATCCTGAGTCACATTGTTTAATGAAAAGGCAAAGATAAAAACAAAATTCAAAATTCAAACACTTTTAACACTTGTAAAGACTATGGTGAGCTTTAGAAGTCAAAGTTAATGTGATTTATAATTAATTTTATTTTTATTAGGAAAATAATACAAACACCTAGAAATCACAATTTCTTGGATGTTTTATTAGGATTTTTTCCCCCTCCAAACATGGTGCCTGGAAAGCAGTATGTAGATTCCTTAGAAAACTAGGAATGGAACCACCATTTGACCCAGCTATCTCACTCCTCGGTCTGTACCCAAAGGACTTAAAACCAGCATAATATAGTAACATAGCCATATCGATGTTTATAGCAGCTCAATTTATAATAGCTAAACTACAGAAGCAAACTAGATGCCCTTCAATTGATGAATGGATAAAGAAACTGTGGTATATATACACAATGGAATATTACTCAGCATTGAAAGAAAATAAAATTATGGCATTTGTAGATAAATGGATGGAGTTGAAGAATACCATGCTTAGTGAATTAAGCCAATCCTCCAAAACCAAAGGCTGAATGTTTTCTCTAATAAGTGGATGCTGATCCCTAATGGGAGTGAGGGTGGGGGAAATGAGGAAAGGAGAAACTTTAGATAGGGCAAAAGAGTAGGAAGGAAGGGCAGGAGCATGGAGGCAGAAAAGATGGTAGAATGAGATGGACATCATTACTCTAGGAACATGTAGGTACATGTATGACTGTACATCCCCTGTGGTGCTACATTTTGTACAACCAGAGAAATGAAACGTTGTGCTACAATTGTGTGCAATGAATAAAAATGCATTCTGCTGTCATATATACCTAATTAAAATTAATTAATTAATTAAAAAAAACATGGTGCCTGGAAGAGCCTGGTGTCTCCAGGGGTGTTCTGTTATTTTATGCAGGAGGCAGTATGTGTGCGGCACAAACTTAAAAAACACAGATCTTAGGATTTACTCTGTAGATTTATATCAAGTAAAACAATACATGAGGTAAATGTCTCTAAAATGAATGAATAACTGTCAAGACACATAAAGGAGATGTTTTCCCTGAACTGGTGTTAGGATAATACGAGTCTTAGAAGATTTCCCTGGGTGTCCTGTTGGGTTCTACACCTGTGGGGAAAATATCAACAAAAATTGGCTCTAATTATAGTTAGGTTTTAGACTACCCCTGCTTTATGAAAAAATAAAAACACCTTCAAACCTAATATATACCAATTGGGTATGACATTGTGAGACATAAATTTTGCTTAGTTCTTTTTAAAGATCATATGGAATTTATACTTTTCCTTTGAAAATGAACATTAATCCATTAATTAAGTCAGAATTTTTAATGGATTATTTGTGTGGGCATGCAATAATCTTAAATCCTGGCCCAAGGGATAGCAATCCATACTGGGAGGGTGGTAGGGAAGAACACATTACAGTAATGGGTTTCAGTAACTTGCTTCAAAAGTGGGCAAAATTTTAATGCTTCTATGGGAAATCACAATGTCATTCTGAAAGTACAGTAATGGAAACTTTTGAAGCTAAAGGGCTGTGGTTAGATACATTAGGCTCCTCAGAAAGTGCTGCTGGCCATTAAAAAGGTACTGTGCTCTGAGTTTGCTACCCTCTGTGTTATGCCCCAGAAATTAAATAAAATTGGTTTAAGACTTCGAAGCAGCAAAATATGTTATACTCCAAACAAGCCTTTGTTTGGGGGGAATTGTTGGCTTGTTACTAATGCATTTATAGGACACCTAGGAAATGTTAAATCAGTGAAATCCAGATTTTGAGGGAAGAAGTTCTCAGAATCACATGCTGGGTGAAGTGGGGCCTGAGATGAGAATTATGCTTTCTAGAGCTACTGTTACTTAGTTCAGAAACTAGAGATGATGAATTGGTGACATTTTAAGAAAATTAAATTTCATAACTTATGGATTCATGAACTTGCTTCAGGGATTTTATCTGTGTAATTCCTTTGATTTGTAAGACCTCTGGACTATAATTGTCCTTTACCCTGTGTATTACTCATTATTAAAAATGATTTGTGCACGTAGAAATAAAATGGACTGCACAATGAGAAGTGACATTTAGAAAATAACGCTTAGATTAAATATAACTTCCTGAATTCTGAAAGTCTCCTACCCATGGAAAGTGACATCTTCCTGATGTTTACTTCAAGATATGTGTGACAGGTTCTGATGTCTACTCTTAACCTTGCTCTTAACTGATTTTCACTTGACACATGATAAATACCAGGAATCAGAAGATTAATGCCTATAGTGAAACTGCAACTGAAATTTGAGTCTTTGGTGGCAATGTTACCCTCAAAGTTCCAAGACAATACTATTTTTTCCCTATAAAATAAATATGATACTCTTTACTTTTCAACTTTTTAAAACCGTAAGAAAATAACTTTCAGGTTTTGGATCCTATGCTCCCCACTCCAGTTTGTGTGAACTATTTAAGAATGTTTCAGATTAGTTCTCAGGAAACCAATACCTTGATTGGTTTTTAGGTTAGCAGAAAGACTATATCAGTGACTTTTAAAAGGAAAGTTTGTTCACCTCCTTTTCCATTTTACACCCTTTAATAATTTTCTATTGGCATTAAGGTAAGCCCCAGAATCCTTAGAAACTGGGCAGATTTTGACATTTGCCCCTTTCTCCAGTCTGACCACTCAGTAGACACACTGACCTTTACCGATCCTGGAGGCTGAACTCTTTCTTGCCTTGGAATTTTCACAAATGTCATTCACTGAGAAGTGGATGCTCTATTATATTGGGAGGGAGAAACAGGTTATCTACTGAATTCAAGAAACAATCTATGGGAAAAAATTTAAAATGAGGACTAGAAGACTGGTGAATATTAATGTTTGGGTAACTACAAAAGTGAGATGAGCCAGGATGACAGCTGGTGTTCCACCAAAAGGAGCAGTTGGATTAGACTGAACAGCTGAGATGCACTTCTGCCTGCCCTGGTTGTAGCCCTCTTCTTCTGCCAGTAATGTTATAATTGGAGAAGCTGAATGCAAATGAGGAAACCAGCAATTGAACAACAAATTGTGAACCTGGAACACAACTTTAAAACTGCCCCATCTCTTAAATGACTGACCTGGTGGTAATCAACAAATAAACTAGTCACCCAAGTACCCATTACTACTTGCCAGTTTGTTATGACTTGCATTAATTGATTGGATTCCTCATCCTGTGACAGGTTCACTGCTGCAACAATAGGTAGGAGAAGGGGACACACACCTTTAGCCTCTATTCTTTCTCTACCCTTCACCTGGCCAACCCAACCTCCTTCTCCAGACGAACACGTCACTTTCTCTCTTCCCAAATTTCTTTCTTATTCTTCATAAGAGCACTTAGTTCTTTAATTTTCCAGACCTTATCTCAATTTTACTGGGGTGCTTGTTGTACCATCTCCTTTACCATTTGAGGTAAGTACATGAAGGTCAATGCCAACAACAGTGTTTCATTTACCAAACAGTCCACAGCATTTAGCACAATGCCTGCTGCTACTTTGGAAATGATTCATTAGTAAACAAACAGGTTCTTGTTTATCAGTTAAAAATGTTTCATTTTGCTGGCATTCAGCACATTAGTCCCAGAGATTCAGATGACATCCCAAAGAGACTAGTTTATTGATGTGTCTCTGCTTGGCTTTCTGTGGTCCTGTTTTCATCCATCAGCTCCAAATGATTTCCCCCCTTGCTTCTCCAGCTCTTTAAGCTCAACAAATAAACAGGAACCTCAGCAGCATCAGGCCCCATACACTCACGTCTCACGGTCTGTGTAGTCTGGTCTAAAAGATGGTTTCTTCTAGTAGCTCCTGTAAAAGAAAGATTGCATGTATTTCCCACAAGCCCCAGCACGGAGATTTTTGACTCTCATTGGCTTTGATTTGTTAAACACACATCCATAAACCAACCAGCATGACCAGGAAGATGAAATGCAGCAATTAGAATAAGCCATTTGGATTCATTTGTGGATAGCAGGGTGGGGCTAAAGCTACCCAAATCATAAGTTTAAGGATGGTAAGGGGTGGATTTTCTGAGGCAAATTTTGTGAAAGGGTGCTTGGTAGACAAAAGAGCAGGTGTCTGCTTTTTAAACCAAAGATTAGTTTGGCTATTTGCAGTGTTTGGTGGTTCCCTATGAATATTAGGATTTTTGAATTTCTGTTACAAATGTCACTGGAATTTTGAGAGAGTATGCACTGAATATGTGAAATGCTCTGAGTAGTATGGACATTTGTGGTATTTTTTTTTTTATTCCATGAACATGGTATTTCTTTCCATTGACTTATGTCTTTCTCAATTCTTTAATCAATGTTTTATAATTTTCAGTGTATAGATATATCACTTTCTTTGTTAAATTTATTACCTAGTATTTTATTTTTTTATGCTATTGTGAGTGGGATTGCTTTCTTGACTTCTTTTCCTTTTTAATCATTTATTGTTAGTACATAGAAATGCTACTTATTTTTGTATATTGTATGCTGGGCCTTCTGTCTACCAGCCTATATAATGTTCTAGTCCTTTTTTTAAAAAAATTATTTATTTATTCTAATTTGTTATACATGATAGCAGAATGCAATTCATTTCATATTACACACAAAGAGCACAATTTTTCAAGTCTCTGATTGTACACAAAGTATTTTCACACCATTCTTGTCTTCATACATGTACTTAGGGTAATGATGTCTAACTCATTCCACGGTCATTCCAACCCCTTGCTCCCTCTCTTCCCCTCTCTACCCTTTGCCCTATCTAAAGTTCCTCCATTCCTCCCATGCTCTCCCCACCTCATCACCATTATGAGCCATATCAATGTTTATAGCAGCATAATTCACAATAGCTAAATTATGGAACCAACCCAGATGCCCTTTAGTCATGAATGGATAGGGAAACTTTGGTTTATAAACACAATGGAACATTACTCAGCATTAAAAGAGAATAATATCATGACATTTGCATGTAAATGGATGGAGTTGGAGAATATAATGCTAAGTGAAGCAAGCCAATCCCCTCAAAACTAAAGGTGGAATGTTTTCTTTGATATAAGGATGTTGACTGATACTGGTGATATTGAGGGGTGGGGAGCATGGGAGGAATGGAGGAACTTTAGATAGGGCAAACGGGAGGGAGGGGAAGAGTGGGGGCAAGGGGGTAGGAATGATGGTGGGATGAGTTAGACATCATTTCCCTAAATACATGTATGAAGACACAAATGTTGTGAAAATACTTTGTGAACAGTCAATGGCTTGAAAAATTGTGCTGTATATGTGTAATATGAAATGAATTGCCTTCTGCCGTCATGTATAACAAATTAGAATAAATAAATAAAAATGAAATGAAATAAAGGTAATTTTCTACTTAATTCTAATTTCAAATCACTCTTTGAGCTTTCTTTGGATGTTATAACTTACTGACAATAAAATGGTTCTTAGAAATAGCACTGCCCATTCATCCTTTGCATAATTACTGAGTATTTATTTTGTGCCAAAATAGATACTAGCTAGACACAAGGAAATAGCTATGAATAAATATAATGATGTAATTTTGATGAGTACAAGGAAAATAAAGTAGAAAGTATTCGAAAAGCCAGATCTAACTTAGGTGGGGAGGATAAAGATTGGGGAATACTTTTGAAGGATTCCCTAATAAAGTAGTATTCGAGCTTTGATTTTGAGAATATAGGGCTTAGGTTAACTGTGAGGGGGAAAATTTTCCTTTGTGTGTTTGATGTGGAGGGAACCCAGTTTTGTTGAAGGACCAGAGAGGATAAGGAAATTGGAAGAGAGTAGAGATGAGGCTAGAATTGTACATGGGGACAGATCCCCGCAACTGTGTGCATTATGGCAGTGAAATAGCACTAAACTGGCTTAAGGCGAGGAATGATAGGATAGTGTTTCCTTTCAAAAAGGACAGATAAGGTGCTGTAGGAAGAATGGATTGGGAGAGGAAGAGTAGCAAAAATGAAAGAAAAAGATGAATTTGGGAGTCATCATCGACGCTGCCATTATTGAAGTCATGAGATTGAATGGATTTACTCTGGGAATGACTAGAAATGAGAACACTATCAAATGTATTGCTGAGAAGTGAGGACCCACTGAACAGAGGGAGGAACTGATTTCTCTGTGAAGAACTTTGGTTATTTTTGCTAACCTGAAAAAGGAAAAGGAGAGAATGGGTCCCAGTCCAGGTAGAGTTGGAGGAATTTTTTTATTTTTGAAAGGATTTTAAAAAAATTTTTGAAAGTCCTTAACGAAGGACCGTTTAATGAATTCTGTGTTCTCTATGAGGTCAGAGGCAAGTTACCAGCTGAGAGTAAGGAAGATGGAAGATGGAAGTGAGTGGAGGTTTGTGGAGAGAAGGGAGGGTGGAAATGTAATGCTCTGAGGACAGATGCCAATGCTCCCATTTTCTCCTGGAGAATGGATAACAGCCAGTTCCTCCTGGGGTTGGGGTAGCACGAGGACTATGAATGCCAAGAGCAACAAGTTTTAGAGAAGTATTTGAAAGCATCGTGGTCATTTAGTCTAGTACTCTCAATTTTGTGGCTTTTTAAAAAAGAAACTCCAGATACACTGTTCCTTCACTTTCTAGAATGCTTTTAAAGACACATGAAGGTTATAAAGCACTGAATCTAAGGCTAATCTGAATCTAATTTTGGAATGCCATACAGCTCGGGTCTTGCTGAACACAACCATCCCAAGATAATGGCCTTAGCGTAAGCAAGGGGGAGTCTTGCAAAAGACCCCGTGAAACCTTTGAAGAAGGCCACGGGCTAAACCCATCTCTGCAGACTAATGGTTTAATTTCCATTCAAATAATGGCCTGTAGAGAAATCTATAAAGGACTTCTCTGTAGGTGTAAATTGTACCAAAAACTGGTGCTGGTAACACTTAATTCAGAAGTATTATACCGTTTTGGTTTGGTTTTCTCAGCATCTTTTCAAGCTGAAGAGTTGTTTAGTGAAACCTTTGATGGTTGTGTTTAACAGCAGCTCAAAATTAGTCTTGATATGAATGGGTTTGAAGCCAAACCCTGTAAGTGGGATTAATGTCCCCGTCTGTTTTTTTTTTTTCCATCCCTAGTGCATAGTTAACCAAATTATCTCTTGCTCTCTTGGTTTTATTTACTCATTAGCTTGCCATAATGAAGATTCCACAGTGACTAATTCCTCAGACTCACAAGGAGGTTGAGATATGCCGGTACCGAGGTGATGCTGAACTGCCAAACATCTTCCTCTGCTCCCTCCAGCTGCCACCAGCCTTGTACCGAACTGCAACCTGGACAGGCCCCCTTAAGTATGTAGCATAAAACACCGCGGAAGAGTCTACGGGGAGAATACTGGCCCTTTCGCGCTAGGAGCTCTGTAACAATTCTGAAGAGATGTAACAGAATTAATTTGCTGAAGATAAATTCATGAACAACTACTTAGGGATGCATTTTCTTTTCTTTTCCTACATGTATTATTCATTTATTTATTCTTGTCCACCACTCAACTTTTCTCTAAATGGACATAATAGGGAAAATCTTAATTTATGTGCTATTTTCTTCTTCCAGTGTAATGTATTTGGCTTTTCTTCACCGCAGAGGCCCAGAAGTTACCCCAATCTGTTTTCCAAAAGATCTCCAGTGTTTGCTTCTCTTAATATCTTTTGGTTCTAGATTTTGTTATCCTTCCTGGACACAGAATGCTCCTTCCTTCACTCATTCTTTTTCCTTTTATTAATCACAAAGTTCTTTTAAACATGCAAATGTCTTCCTAAGTCAGATCATGGTACCTGATAGGATGAACAGCACCTTAGAATACTTGTATCTGAATGGGCTGAATATGTTTACAGGTTAGGAGTATTTGCCCTTTAAAACAAAACCACATTAAAAAGAACTCACAGCAATAAGTGTTGGCTGAATTTCACGTATTGGGGTCTTTGGACCTTCTACCACACATACTGTTTCTATTCAAGGTTAAATCAAGAGTCTTGGTGTCTATGTTCTTCAACCCTCATTGGGCAAACTGTATGGGTCTTGGCCAACTGTGTTGTCTTTCTTAGGAGCAGGCCCTCCAACCCCTGAATAATGTGGAATGCTTGTGAAGAGCAGAGGATCTCTGGTCTGGAAGCCTGATGGCCTGGACCTGATACACCACAGCTGTGACCTCTATTGGCCTCAACCTCCTTATCTTATTAAGGGAATGATGTCTACTGCTTTTCTCATAAGCAGTTGTTGACTTCTATAGCATACTCATTTCTTCCACAAAATTTAGCAAAATATAGCATAGTCTTTTCTTTTTATTTATTTACTTTTGGTACCAGGGATGGAACTCAGGGGCACTTGGCCACTGAGCCACATCCCCAGCCCTATTCTGTATTTTATTCAGAGATGGAATCTCACTGAGTTGCTTAGCCCGTCAGTTTTGCTGAGGCTGGCTTTGAACTCGTGGTTCTCCTGTCTCAGCCTCCTGAGCCACTGGGATTATAGGTGTGCACCACTACGCCCGGTTATTTTCTTTTTTTTTCTCTTTTTTTTTTAATTAGTTGCTCAAGACAATACAATGATCAAATATTATATATTTGATTCAAATAGGGTATGAATTCTCATTTTTCCACGTGTACAGATTGCAGGATCACATTGGTTATACAGCCATGCATATACATACAGCAATACTGGTATCTGTTGTATTTGCGGCCCTCCCTATCCCCCTTTCCCCTCCCTTCCCCTCCCTATGTCTTTCATCCTTGATAAGTTTAAGAATGGTTCTATTTTCATCTTTTTTACATGCTTTTCCCATTGCCTTATACGGTGTTAAGTACCTTGTAAGTACTTAAGAACTCAAAACATTCTTTTAAGTAACATTAATTCAATAGCATCTATGGTGATATTCTGCATATTAAATCTTTTTCTAGATGTAATGGGGATACCAAAACACAAGAGAAGTTAAACCCTGCTGGAGAGAGACACCAGAAAACATCTGTGCACAGAACAAAGCGTGAGGATAAAATCACAGAGATGCTGAAGAATCAAGAGAGGGAAAGATTGATCATGATGGGTGAAATCTAGGGGGCATTCTTCAAGGAGGCACATTTCAAGGATGAGAATAATATGGGCAGGTGGTTGGCATGAGCCAAACTCAGGAGGAAGAACTCCCTTCTTGATAACAAAATGTTTTTCCTCTGCGGAGGAAAGAGTCAAGTGGGGTGGGCTCATTTATAACAAATAATACTCTAAGCTGAAAGTTTGAAGGCTTGTCATTCATAATTAATAGAATAAGTATAAGAAGTTTCTCTTTGATCAGATTCCAGAGTTCAAGCAAATATCTACTAAATAATTCATTGTCTCTAAGTGTTATCTTCATCTGTAAGTATTTCCTAGATTTTGTATATACCAAAGGGAGCAATGACCATCACTTTCTTTTAATGATTTTTATAAGGGTGATAACACAGGTTGGAATGATCTCTCTGCTTAGAATAACTTGATTCTCATAATTTGGTTCATTATTTTAAAAAAACAGAGCGCCATATGGACATGAAACGTCAAACTGTATTCAAGGAGCCAAAGTGCCTGGGTCTTTTCCATCTATGATGGAATTATGGGTCTTGGCAGTGAGGGAAGAAGATTCACTCCAGCTTCTGTCTTGTCTTCTCTCCCAGGCCTGAGCCAATCCAGACCCTAAGCTGGGGCTCTGGGAGCTATGCGGGAAAGTATCTATGAGAGCCTCGTGAAGCTATCTGGATGCTCTCCAAACATTCAGCAGTGCACAAGATGTGTACATCCAGAACAAGTTCAGTCTGAAGACCACAGGTGTATCTCAACAAGCTTAATCCTCTTCACTCTTGGTCCTTGTAGTGCAGCACCCAGGGAGCTTTCATCCGCAGGTTGTACAATGAGCTCACCACCTTTGGGTTGGAGAATAACCTTGCTGTGTCCTTTGAAACAGATTGATAACAAAAATGCTTTATACTGTACACACCACAGACTGGAGATGATACAGTGTTAAAGAATAGTTTGAAGTTTAGAGTGTTAAATAGCAGATCTCAAAAGTGGAAGTCCTTAAAAGGAGATTGTACATAGGATATGGATCATAGATGTAAGAAGAATGGTAACTTTCTGATCCAGATTAGAGTAATACATTGTCAATACCATTTTTAGCAGATGTTATGGTGCCCTGCTAGAAGCCTCTGAAACTATCCTCCAGCTTCCTATTTGTTGCTGGTAATAACTTGCTCCTGAGACCTTAAGAAGATTGCACTTGGGCAGTGCAGCCAGAAAGGAGAGTGGATGGGGCCTGGAATATTCCTTTCATTCTCCTTCCAATGAATGACCAAGTGATGTAGGACTATAAAATATCTCTGTTGCCTCCAGATGGAAAAACTGGGAGCTGCACTTTCTGGTTGAGCTCCCTGCAGGATCAAAATGGTCCTTTGGGACTTAACTGTAATACACTCTGGCTTGTCTTGGTCTCTTCGCAGTTTTGCTTCTTCTAACCCCATACTGCTCTGTTCTGATCACACACTCTTAGTAAAATTGCTTGTATCTGAAACCTAGATTTAGTATCTGTTTAGATATCATTATTATACAAACTGTGAAGACATAGTCCCCCCACCTTTGGTTGCAAGAAACAGGAAGGAGAGATGTTTCATTGTTAGCAAGATGGATTGTGCTGACAAACAGAATTATAATTCCCCTTATGTCTACTACTTTATGAGAACAAATCAAAAGAATGATAACAAGACTATCAAGTGAATAAAAAAGAATAGTGGGTATTACAACCTTTGAAGCAGGATTTCAAGAACAAATATGTCTTACTTCCTATATTATTGATTAAGCACCATATTAGATTTTTCACGTTTACTTTAAATTGAAAACAAATAGGCTTAAGGAATTTAGAAAGATGGTCTTTCTCCTCAGGTAAATATCATAAATACAATTTCTGTTGGTTTTTGACAAGATAATCTCTATATATCCTGCCAATAATCCATTTAAAATTGGTCTGTGTGGTTGCTTCTATTGCCCACACAACTAAGATAGCAACCATCATAGTAACCGAAGTCCCCTTGGAGGATGACAGAGTGATCATGTAGCAGGCTGAATATTAGCTAAGCCCCAGCTCACTGTCAGCAACAGGCAAAAGAGGGAAGAGACTCAGGAGGCCAAAATGTCACTCTTGAGTTTGAATTAATCTTACAGAATAGTGGCCAGAAAGATCATGACTTAATAAGGGAGGGGGGAATCCATACGAGAGAAGGCAGCTTTCAGTTTCAGGTCTTAAAGACAGAGGCTAAAATGCATTCATTTCCTCATGCTAGAAGGCCTTGGTGTGGTTTCTTAACACCTTTTTTAAAAAATATATATATTTATCAGTATTATTTCTGTAAGCTGTAGGTCTCTGATCATGAGTTTTGTCATTCTGCTGTTAATGTTTCATCATGGTGTCTGTCTTATGTCTTTGTTTCTTCTTCTTTCCAAACTCCCCACAGTATGCACTCCAGGATGTCCTAATCTCTCCTGTGAAATAGATGGCTTCTATAAAATTATTTTTGCTTCCAGGTATATAATTCAAATTCAGTCTTATTTACTCAAGAGCATTTTGATGTTTAAGAAAATTCTACAGTGATTTTATTTTCAAAACAACTATCTTATTGAATTATAAACAGTAATTTCCAGGGACTTCTGTGTAACAATTCAGTCTTTTTTTTTTCACAGCCTGAATTTGATCATCTGGGGAACTTGATTTTAGATGTAGTTAGGATGTTCTGCAAACAAATACCATTTTAGTGCAAAGTATATATCATCTGAATCGTTCCCTGTCTCTAGAGATCTAGAAATAATTGGCTGGGCCCCAGTCACTTCTTTCATGTGAAAACTAAAGGCCATCCATCAGTTCTAATAACATGTCCAGGAGGGATGAAAATGACCACAGGGAATGTCTTTGATCCTCTGTGTCAACTTGTGTGTTGAGCATCATCTGGTTACCTCAGATACTTTCTCTTCTGTGTTCTCCCATAATCAAAGCCGTCCCTCTCATCCAATTGTGATTGCCTAAAATTTGACTAATCTCTGAGTCTCTGTCTTTAAATCTTAGTTTTAATATACTTACTTTTGTCCAGAACACATAGACTAAACATGGAGCCTTAGGTGTCATCTAGCAGATCTGATTTTATAATGGATTTAAAGAGAGGTGTTGAGCTCTTTTCCCATCTCTGTAAGAGGATTCTTCCTGGTTTCTAATCCTTAGGGGAGGGAATCTGTAATTTAATGAAGTAGGGATAAGTTCAGGAGATTTCTAAAAGTAGCTCCTAACTGCTCAAGCTGAGAGCTTGTCAGAGCTTTTGCAATGGCTGCACTGGCGTCTCAGAATTTAACGCTCTCTGGGATTGCATCTTCTGTTCTTGGTGACTTCACAAGGTTGTGAATTTAAGCTTCTGATCTTCCCAAACTAACTTCCGATCCATTTAGACTGACAGTCGCTACAGGGATAGAGTTGGAAAACAGTTGCCTGGGTTCATGTTTGAGTATGGGCTTCTGGGAAACGTGGCAGATTGACAAAGATATTTAGTACCATTGCCTCCTCGAATCCAGATTTGACTAGAATGCAGAGGAGAAAAGAGCAAACGAGGGATGTCAAGAGAATTTTGGAAGATAGAAAGTATGCAGAGAACCTCTCCCACCCTGTGCAGCCAGGTGACTCTGCTGCTGTTTTAGAGAAGTTGAGCCAGGTGGGAAATTGATGCAGGTTGACCTCGTACAGCTCATGAGAGGTGTGGAGTACATCCAGAGAACAGGATATTGAGTGAGAATCTTATGCAGAATGGGGAATGCCATCGTCCCCTCTTCTGCAGAGTATCCATCTCTCTAGAAGTCAGATTAATACTTCACAAACAGAAGAAATGAGGAAAGAGATGGGTCCAAGAGAACAATTTTTTAGAGACTTGCCTGTGGGGTGACTCTATGAGATGGCCTGTTCCCAATTTGCTAATCCACAGTGGTCAGGTTCCAGTTGGTCAGACTTTGGTCAAGCCCACAAGTCAGTGAACTCACCCTGCCAGCCCCAGCTTCCAGTTAACATCTTTAAATATGAATGGATTTGCCAAGAAGCATTCAGACAGTTGAGGAAGCCTGTACCATAAAATATATAGTTCCCAGGAAAACAGGAGGGGAAATGGACAGGAAATGAAGGGAATGCAAGGAGAATAGGAAAACATCTTCTCAAAAAACTCAAAGAGATAGGAGCAATTATATTTATGAAAGAGGAGCAGGATGAGATGAAAAGCTGAATACTCAGAGGAAAAATACACCTGGAAATGGAAACCGGCATGGAAGATAGAATCGATAAATAATATTTCTTGGAAAATAGAAACATTAACACCACCAATAAAATGATGAAAACCAGAAAACCAGTCTTGGGTTGTTCAGGAAGAAAAATACATCACTTAAAAGTAATAACTCTTATCTTTTTCCTTCCATAGAATTACTTCTCTTGTTAGTTTCTCTCATCTTATTCAACTGTCTTGGGCTTCTTCTATGACACTGAAGCGTGACAGTAATAGCAGGTTTCCTTGTTTAGCTCCTGATCTGAATAGTAGGTACCCTTTATATTCCTGGTTAACTGGCTGTGATTTGAATACATACCTTGCGCAATTCAGGTGTTGCCAATGTGACAATATTAACAGATGGGGCTTTTTAAGAGGTGTTTAAGTCAGGAGGGCTCCTTCCTTGTTAATGGGGTTAAAGTCCTTATAAAAGAGACTTCACACAGCAGGAACAGCTTTAGACTACTTTGTTTTCTTGTCTTTTTACTGTCTGCCATGTGAGGACACACCAAGAAGGCCCTCACCAAGTGTTGTCACCTTGATTTTGGGCTTTCCCAAATTTTGAGAAAAATGTTTTTTATAAATTACCCAGTTTCAGGTACTCTTGTTATAGCAGCACAAACAAACTGATACCATGAGCGAGTGTTGAATTTTACAAAATGGAAATGTGAAAAACTTCCATTCAGAAGATCATTTCCCTTTAAATTGTTAGAACAGTGTTGAGTTGGCCTAGGAACATAGTAAAGGATTAAGAGCATGGAATAAAGACATGTTTTGCTTCAAATGAATCCTTAATAAAAATATGTATTATATTTACTATAAAAATTTTAAAAGAAGCATGCTTTAATGATGCAGCAATAACAACAATTTTGATTTTTACTTGTTCTTAGCCTTCTTTAGGAATGAGCTAATTTGGTATAGGAGAAATATTTGCCTTAAACTTAATTTGTTAACCTAACTAATTTGTTCACATCTGTGGTAATATTTTGGTAGTATCAAAAGCACTGTAAGACAAAATTATGAAAACTGTCATAGAGTAAATAATTGCATTTAGATAACAAAGAGCAAAATTTTCATATGTGTGTGTATTTATATGTGTGTGCGTATATATATACACACACACATATATATATACATATACATATATACATATGAATATAACTGGAATATCAGTAATCTACTGATTGTGTATATAATTTAACTTGTGCAAATTGATTGTAGAAGGACACCAGCTCCTCACTAGGAGCTCTTTAAACATTGTAGAATAGAAAAGACTTGTTATTTTTTAGAGGAGTAGAATGGCAAGCAAATACTAGATATATAGCAAAATTTCTGTTTGTAAGATCCCTGAAAAGAAATACATTACTATAGAAAAAACCTGGACTCTGTACCTGGACTCCCTGTATTTGAATCTCAAGTCTATTCTATGGTCTTTGTGACCTTGGGAAAGTATTTGACTTCTCTGAGCTTGTTTCTTTCTCTTTAAAATAGGAGGTATTACCTACTTCATAGGAATGCTAAAATAATTAAATGAATTAATATGTGCCTTAGAAGAAGTCCTGCTCCATCAGGTATTGATAAATGTCAGCTATTATTATCCACTGGTTATTTTTAAGTTTGACAACATGCATCTCTTTTCCTCTATAGATTACCAGCCGGAACAATTGAGTTTTCTCTAACTTAGGAATTAGTATATGCGTGTTCCTGGGTATGTACACTATGCTCCATGTTAGCCAAAATAATTCAATGAGTCATAACAGCAGAGCCCAATGTTGACAGTTCTCTATGTAATAAAACCTGCAAAAATTGGATTATGATGTCATTGAGCAGTTGCCTCTCTTTCCTATGACAGTAAGTTTTCCACATCCTGGCAAGTCTCCTAGCGCGTTTTGGAACAGAGCTGGATGCCAGAACCCCTTTACTATAAATTTACTTCCTACCTTGAGCTGCTTGGCTTTAGACTTGGGCTTTATTTTTATGGGGAATATTCAGGATTTCGGAAGGAAAAAAAATCAAACTGCGACATACAGAAAATAATATACTTTCCTCTGGAGCCCTAATAAAACAGCAACCACATCCTTTCCCGAGCATTGGATGATCCTCTGGTTCCCCTTTTATACATGATACTATAACTGTGCCCTTCCTTAAGGAACTCGAATTTCAGAACTTAGAACCAAAGAAAACAGAAAACTTTGTAATTTAGACAAAGGATTTGAACAAAAATGTTCTGCATGTGTGTTCTGTGTCTTCTTCTAAAAATAGGAAATAACCTGCTGCCAGAATGATTGGAAGTTAAAAATTCCCTCGATTCCTTTACCCAGTGACCTTGACGTAGGCTCAGCTCTGAAAAGAACTGGGGAGTTGAATGGGTGCTGTCTTTCCCCAACTCTTTCCTCCTCCCACCAACTGAAGGGTTCCGGGGGCCCACTGTGCAGACTCCACGCTGCTGGCTAACAGCCTGCTCTCCAGAGCTGTACCTACTAGGACAGGGTGAGACTCCTTTCTGCTTTAATGCTTATTCAATAATAAAACTATTTTCTTTTGTTTCCAGGAAGCATAAGATCCCACCCAGGGAGGAAAGAGCCTAGGCCATAGAGTTAATTGCGCCAGAAATATTCAGAATCAAACTGGCAGGAAAATAGGTTTTATTTAAATCTAGCTTTTAAGGAAGATGGAAGAAACTTAATTGTTTCAAAAGTTCTATGTCCAAAATCCTTGAAAACTACCAAACCTTTTGAAAAGGAGAAAGAAAAGTGACAAAAAGACAGGAAATGCACATATACGAATTTAGTTATCATGTACAAGGCCTTAGTGGGCAATCTCTGCTCCCATCTTTGGTGCCTGTCAGGGTGGCTGGTCTGGTCCTTTGGTTTCCTTCTCTCAACAGGAAAAATATTTCCCAATTGGGGGATGGATGATGACCCCCAAATTCAGTCTGTTTTACTTTCTACTTTATAGGAGAGGTTTTCTGAACTGGAAGATTTTTGTCTTTAATTGTATTTTCCCCACATGCCCATGCCTATTCCTTGCTAACTCACCCTCATGTTTTTTTTTAAACATGGAAACTCAGGTATTGCTCAGATATCTGAACTCTAAATTTACTTTTTATAAATGTGTGCTTGATTGTGTGGGAATATTAACATTGGGTGAAAATTTGTAATTGTATTCACATTTAACTTAGGATAGGTACTTTCCTTACTAGTGGATGGGAACTGCCAGGCATTTTTTTTTTTTTTTTTAGTCTCCCTTGTCAGATACGTTTTTATTTTTACACCTATGTTCATTCTTCAGGTTTTTACTAATTTGCACTCTCAGTCTCACATAGAATTAAAAAGATGTGGCAAACAGCTAAAATAACTGCCAGATTTAATTGATTCCTCAACAGGTACATGAATCACAGAAACATAGCTTAAGGTTGGCTTTGGAGCGGTAATACTGAATTATTTATGTTCCTCTTGTTGTAGTTCCCTATTTATATTTTCAGTATGTCTTGATACAGGTACTTCCTGCTAGGTCCAACTGGCTAAAAACACATAACTTTTGTGGTGAGTAAAAAGTCTTCTATTGCTTCCTTTAGTAGCAATAAGAAAAGTCTTGTTTTACTTGGCCAGACAATAATTATTTCCAACAAAAATCACTTAATTTAAGTCCAAAGTCCAACATAGGAACTAACGAAGATCAATGGGGAGAAGCCTTGTGCTAATATGCATTTATTAACTAAATTCCATCTGAAGTTTAATCAGTCTTCCAAATGAGACAATAGAATAAATGTCATGGTAGCTGATGACTGCATTTCTGACTGATTTTTCACTTTCTGACTGATTTTTCACTTTGGCATTTATTCAGGAAAGACCCACTTAGAAGCTAATTTGTATGCTTTCTATACTGTTAAGCTCCACCCTGTTTTATTAATGTTTGATTGCAATTTGAACAAAATGATCTTCTTGGCTACATTTCAGGGTCTGAAAATTTCACTGCAAATTTTCTGAACATACTAGCATATCAAATTACTATACAAACTAAAACCACATTGCATGTATTTGTGTGTGTGTGTGTGTGTGTGTGTGTTTGAAATCAAAATGTAAGATATATTTGGCTATCTAATCATATCTTTACCCTCTTTTTTATTGGAGTTACATTACAAAATCATACAATGACCATACTTTTAAATTAAATATTATTTAAATCTCCTTTTAAATGATTTTTTTTTCTGGTGAGCATAATTTAAAAGCCAGTGGAGTACAGTACAGCAACTGAATATATAATCAGAACTGAATTTGAATTTTAGTTTTGTCATTTATCATCTGTGAGATTTTATGAATCTCAGTTAACTCATCAGTAAATGGGAAGATCAATAATGCAAACTTCTTGAGGGTTGCTGTGAAGGTAATATGTTTAAAATGTCTATAGTGCTCAGCATGGTAACTTCAAAAAAAATAGACTCTCTTAATTTTGTTGCACAGGAAGTTGGGATATAAGCCATTTATGATTCTGTGTAAAGCAAGTCATTCAATTTCATGATAACCAAATATGTAGTTAAAGTAAGCAAGATGAATTTGGCCAAGGAGGTTTAAAAGATAATCTTCAAGGAACTAAAGTGCTTCTCATGTAGTTACCTGCCCATTAATCACCTGGAGATCTTGTTCAATACTGATTCTGACTTAATAGATCTAAGGTAGAGATTCTGTATTTGAAATAGGCTTCCAGTGAGGATAACTTGACTGGCCCTTGGACCACACTATGAATACAATTATTCATATTCAAGGAACCAGGTGAGTTCTTGAAGTATCTTTATTATGTAAAAGGTAGTTTCTGCTTAATTTGCTGTAGGAACCATAGCACCTACTTTTTATTAATACATTTATTGGAAACAGGGAATATATTTTTTATAGCACTCCTTGTTTTAAAATTATTTTCCCATTTTTCATCTATAAGTTGCATGTTTACAGAAAGTTTAAAATATACCAAAATTTATATTTTTGTCAATTGGCTTAAATGTTTTTTTTAATTCATTCACATTTATATGGCTCACACCTAGCACAGAACCTGTAATATAGTAGGCAGTGAAGAATCAATTTTTATGATATATTAAAACATTTGTTGATTAGCTAGACTTAACCATTTTATTACTTTTTTCAAAAATATTATGTTGCATAGTAAGTACATACAGTTTTATCTGTTACATTAAGAGAGAAAGAGCTGTTTGTTCATTATTTTGAGGGTTTTAAGCAGTGTTAGATGTAGTAGTTTTCTACCCTAGCTAAGCAAGAATTACCTGAATAAAAAAAAAAAAAAAATTGGTCCTTGTCCCAAATCTATTGAATCAGAATATCTACAAGTCGCTCTTGCTATATTTTTAAAGTTCCCCAGGTGATTCTAATGGGCAGCCAGGACTGAACCACTAAAATAAATAGGAACAAACATTCTGACATTTTTCTCTACACATCTTACCTGTGAGTTCCTCGTGGTCAGTTTTGATTTTCACTGCCCTGTTTCCTGCCTCTGTTCAGCCTAAATGTTAATCATGTCCTAAAAAATGTTCTGCTGTAAACTCTGAGCATAAAATGCTCTGGGGAGATTTTAATTTCTTAATCTCTTGCCATCTTGAGTTCTTTTTCTTGTTTCTCTCTGTTGAGCAGCTTTAACAGATCATTTTAATTTATTTTATTTGCATTACAAAAATAACACATGCTTTAAGTTTTTTTTTAAAAAAATCAAGCAAGACAAAATTGCAAAGAAATCAAAGTAAAAATTCTTCCTCCCTTTTTCTCCTTTCTTTCTGCTCCATTTAACAGAATCACCCCTATTGCCAGTTTTTGTGTACTCTTCTGGAAATTTTCGTTGCCTGTACTATCATACATATTCTTACATAAACACACACCACACACAGACATACACACACAAACACAATCACACCAGATTAGGTTAGCAACCCGCTTTTTATTTAACAATATGTCTTAAGAAATACTTCAATCAGTACGTATTTTTCTACTTCATTCTTTTGCAATTCCATAATTTATTTTAGCAGAACTTATTAAGACACATGTAGAATGCTTCTAGTTTACAACTACTATATTAAAATCAATGTCACAGTGAACATCTTTTCTGACTTTGTAATTTTGGCACTGTAGCTATTAAAACGTTTTATATGTTCGATGAACTGATTTCCCCTCTCACTGGCTGTTATTGGCAGCATTTCCCTCTCTTCCCTCTTGTAAGAGCAGCACCCTTGGCCCCTGCTTCTGCCTTCAGTGTCTCACAGCAGATCTTAGTAATCCTCCCACCACAGGCCCTCAGTTGCAACCCATCTCTTAGATCCATACTAAGAAGAGGCTGAAGAAAACTAGAGGAGGAGGAAGAAGGAAATGTTTATTATGCTCCAGATATTACCATGATCAGTGGCCCTCAAAGCAGCTATAAAAAGTGCCTATTATTACCTAGGTTTACCTGGATGATAAAAATGAGCAATAGAAATCAATTTATTTGAGTAAATAGGGATGGAACTAAGATTCAAAATCCAGGGTTGTATAATTTTAAGTCTCAAAATCTTCTTTTCCCTCTGGTATCTTAATTGGGTTCTACTCATGGTGAATGGCACTGGGGTGACCACTGGGCTCCCCTGTCATTTTTGGAATTATAGTGCCCACCACCCCATTACCTTGGAGCATCACCATTCTGGCAACTGGAAGGTATTTCTCTCTTCATGCTGTGCCTTGCTTCTGTAGGCAGGTTTCTTTATCAGGACTTCATTTGATCTTCTCAATGTTCTAAGACTAGGACCATCTTTCTGTATCTCACATACTTCTGAGTAAGAAATAGCTACCATTTTGCTGTACTGCATGAGGCTGGGGATGTTTAGAGGAAGTGATGTGACCTCTCAGTCTCTGCTGAGTGGGGTTCTGTGTTCAGCATAGGGTCTCATAGGAAGTCATTTACCCAATAAGACAATGTACCATAAAACTTCCCTTCTACAAAGAGGAACAACAAACTATGTTATAGATGTAGAATTTTGAACCAAAGCAGATGATCAAGCCAACAAGAAGGGTATAGTTTTTTCATAATAACACTAGTCACAGACATCTTGCAAATGGTTTCCTGGGAAGCTACACTTTGCAAAACCAAAGGTGAACCTTTAGTATGTGCCTTGGGAAAACTAGGAATTTTCTTCAAATAACCAAATCATCAGTACCAGGGAAATAATATTCCAGAACAGCATAGTTTTACATGTGACTAGCTGAACACACAAAAGCAAAGTTCACAAAAAAAAGAAACTTGTGTGTGTTTTTTTATGTTAGACCAAGGTTTTTATACCACTTCAGGGAACAGAAATTGAAGCTCAATAGTAATAACTAACCTATGTGAATCATTTACCTTTTTCCAAGAAGCCCACCTCGTTTAACAGTTACCACATTATTATACCCACAATGCCTTAATGCTGTTTGGTATAGTTGAGTAAAAAAAGTTTGATACGACTCAGAGTTTGATATGACAAATTCTGAATTGGCGCATCGCCATCTATGTCAGATTGTATTTTTCAAGGATGACCATAACCATCTCTTCCAACCCCTATGTTCCAGAATGTTGATACTCAAATTTCAGAGGTGTAGTCTAATTAGGCTCCACTTGAAAATGAGTGGACTTGTGACCTTTATGTAACCAAATGAATGTGGCAAAATGACAAGGTGTGACTTTAGAAGCTAGATCTGAAAAGGTGATAGGATGCTCACATTGCTTGCAGGAATGCTCTTACCATATAAGCAACCCAGATATCCTAAGACCACTGTTTTATGAGGAAGCCAAACTACCCATGGAGAGAATATGTGGAGAACCTCTGAGACAATACAAACATGGAGAGAGGGAGAGAGAGAGAGAGAAAGAGACAGAGAGAGAGTCAGCCCTTATATTCCCCAGTAGGTGTACCACTGTAGGCAATGTCTTAGCACAAACTTGTGAGAGACCCCAGGACAGAATTGCCCAGGACAGCCCTTCCCAAACATCAGCCCCACAAAACTTAGTAACCTAAGAACATGATTGTTCATGGCATTAAGTTTTGAGGTAGATTGTTATGTCACAATATTAATTGGACTAACATCTGGTTACCTTGAGCAAGTTACTTAGGAAAACTTCCTTGCTTACAAAAAAGGGGTAGTGATAAATAATTAAAGAAGTAAATATTATGCTAGTCCACCAGGTAAATTACTGCTAATAGCAAGGCCCATCCCTACAGATGAGTTTGCTTCTTCCTAATCCTGCCCTCCTGCCCAAGTTTTCTATGAATAAGCAGTCACTTGCTTTTATTAGCACTAGGACAAGGTCATTAAACTTCTAGAAATTTTGGATTCCTTAGACAAAACACTCTATGGTTGAAATGAAGTTGAACAGGTTTCTTTTCATTAGTTCACAGAGAGGAGATGTGACCTGCTATGGTTTCCCCGCAAAGGCCCATGTGTCAAAGGCTTTGTCTTCAGCTCATGCTGCTACTTGGAGTGGTGGGACCTTAGAAGGTGTAGCTGGTTGGAAGGCAGTTAGGTCATTGATGGTATGCCCTTGGAGAGTTACTGAAAATCTAGATCCTATTATTACCCTCACTTTCACTTCCTGGCTGCTATGAAGTGAGTAAAACATACTCTCTACCATAATATACTACTTTTCCACAGATCCAAAAGCAGCAGGGCCAAGCCTGTTGGACTGAAGGCTTCAAAACTGTGAACTGAAATAAATATTTCCTCTTTCTAAGTTGATTATCTCAGGCATTTTGTTACAATAATGGAAAGCTGACTCACACATGGCCTAACTGGATTATGGCATGGAAGAACATAGTGAACATGAAACATATTATTTAAAAGAAATAATACTTAGATACACTATTAGCCACTGACACCTAGGTTTAAATTATGTCACAAGATTAGTTGCCAAAGACTTCACACCAACATAAGAGCTTTGCTTTGAGATTACAGAATTGGAGTTAGGTATCAAATATATATCAGCAGTGGAATACAGCCAAATTGATTCATGATAGTAAGTAAAAAGGCTGAATTGAAGGTAATTTCTGATCATCTTGCCTAGTGGATCCCTCCAGTTTTGTTAGATCCTACTCCATTTACTAAAATCTATGTAGACTACTTTTTTAGTTAATTTTTTTTCTTGTGTTGATCGCAAGACCTGATGAGAACAATGTAGAGGAGGAAACATTTATTTTGACCCACTGTTTCAGAGGTTTAATCCTTGATCAACTAACTTCATAGCTCTGGGCCAGAGATGAGGCAGAAAAACATGGCAAAAGGGAATGGCGGAGGAAAGCAGCTCAGAACATGGCAACCAGGAAGGGTGGGGGGAGATAGAGAGAGAGAGAGATAGAGAGAGAGAGAGAGCGCTTTGCTCACCAGGGTCAAAATGTAAACCCAGGGCTGGGGTTGTGGCTCAGTAGTAGAGCGCTTGCCTAGCACGGGAGAGGCCCTGGGTTCCATCCTCAGCACCACATAAAAATAAATAAATAAAGGTATTGTGTCCAGCTAAAAAGTAAATATTAAAAAAAATGTAAATCCAAAGCTACACTTCCAGTGATTAACTTCCTCCAGCCACAGCCTCCCTGCCTAGAGTTACCACCCGGTTAATACGGATCAGTAGATCAATCCACTGCTTAGGTTGAGATTCTCCTAACTTAATCATTTCACCTCTGAACATTTCACATTGTCTTACATATGAGTTTTTGAGGGACACCTCATATTCAACCCATAACCAATACCAATGTGCATGTATCCTCAGAATGTTTTGAGATGGACCATTTCTCAGCTTTCTTCTTTTTCATAAAGGTCCCATGTCTTATCTATCAGAGGCATTTCTTTCTGTATGCAACATTTATGTTTCACATGTCATTCATAGCAGGTGACTTTGCTTTTGCCTTACTACTTCTCTTTTAGCAAAATGAAGTTTTAAAACTTTATTTTTCTTTGTGAAATTGACATGTTTGTGATTTTAAAAAATGAAAATCCATGTAATTAGATTTTTTAAAAGCTGCAATTTAGTGATTCAACTAACCAAAGACAGATATTATGAAATATTTTTGTTTTTATTTCTAATCTTTTCCTTTTGTGTGCATAGATTTTAAAAGTTTAATTATTCTTCTACCAGTTTTCTGGAATTTAATTCTAGGGAAAACTTGAATTCTTAGAACTTGGACACTGAATAAAATCCTGGATCTCAAAATGATTTTCTATCCTGAACTAGAGAGAATCCATCCCCATCCAGAAGGAAAAAAAGTCTTTTATGAGTATGTGATATTTGAGTTGAGCTCTGAACTGTGAAAAAAGACCTAAAGTAAGCACTTTCTAGAGTTGTCACCCAATATAGTATCTACAAGTTGCTATGGTTTGGTTATTTAAATTTAAATGAACTAAAATTAAGTAAAATTTAAAATTCAGTTCTTTGGTCACACTAGCCACCTTTCAAGTGCTCAGGAGTCACACGTGGCTAGTGGATACTGTATTGGACAGTGCAGATGGACCATTACACTGTCACAGAAAGTTCTTTTGTATACCACTACCTTATAGCAGGGTTTTTCAACCTTCACACTATCGACATTTTGGGCCAAGTAATTCTTTGTTGTTGGCAGAAGGGGTTGTACAGTATATTGTTGGAAGATGAGGAATACCTTGGTCTGTACTCACTAGAAAATAGCATCGAACAACATACTGTCAAAAAATTATCATGTTCTATGTTTTTATATATATGATCATTTGAAAGTACAATCAGACAAATAATGAGCATCATTTATAGACTGGGGACATTTAAGAATGCAATAAAATTCTAGTCTTGTAAGAATCTATAATCTAGTTACAGAAGTAAGACAAACACATTAAACACAAAAGCAATAAAAGATAGTAGATGTGTGTAATAAAAGACCAAGTGATATAGCGTAGACATAACTATCATTGAACTTCAGGAAATGAGCTGAGAGAACAGAAGGAAAGCCATTTGATTGCATTGTCTCAATTTACAAATCTAGGACTGCAAGGGATTATTAGCCAGCTGTGTAAGAAGCAAAACAGGGCCCAACAATCTTAAATTTCAGGCTAGTGCTCATTCACCCACTCAGTCCTCTTAATAATTGAGCTCCTATCATGCCTAGGCACTGTGCACAGGCTGACTTCATGAGGCACAGGTGATAGAATGCCCAGGTTCCACAAAAATAAAATAAAATAATTATTTTTAATTGAAAAGAAAAAATGAATTTTAGGTGACAGAGAAGTTTTAATACCTGATATTAATATATTTGTCTTTACATAGACATGATTTTTTAAGACTTTTTATGGTGCAAGGAGCCCAAGAAGGCAAAAGTGCCTCAGGACCATGCAAGTCATAAAGCCCCAGGCACTGGGGAAAGATAAAATGGTGAATGAGGCAGACAAGGCCCTGCTATTATAGAACTTTTGTTTTCTTAATGGGACAAACACATAATGAGCCAATGAACAAATCAATAAGGGAGATAATTTCACGTAGTGATAAAAGCTGTGAGAAAATAAAACATAATTTGATAGAGAACTGTGAAATGGGGATGTTCCAAAAAGTCCTTTATGAGTATGTGATATTAGAGTTGAGCTCTGAACTGTGAAAAAAGACCTAAAGTAAGCACTTTCTAGACAGAAGGAACAGTGCAGGCAGAGACACTGAGTCAGGAATGAGCTTGGCAGAGCAAGGAGCCCAGAGTCCTGTAGAGCTGGAATGTAGAAAGGGAAGAAAGAGACAAAAGAAGTTCAAGTATAAGGGGAAGAACTAGCAGGGAGGCTGGGCCTTCCAGGGGCCATAGAGTCATTGCACACAATGGCAACCCACTGGTGGTGTTCAAAGAGGGGAAAGGCAGCATCTCACACATACTACACGATTGGCCTGGGCTTAGCATGGAGAACGGCTGAAAGGTGGGGAACAGAAGCTGTGCATTAATGCAGAAGAATGATGATGACCCTTAGGCCAGGAGGGTAGCAGTGGAGGTGGAAAAGAAGGGATAGATCTGGAATCTATTTTGGATGTAATGTGGCAGGAATGGATGTGGAGAGGGAGGAAAGGAAGGTATCTGTGGGGACAGGTGCATGGAGTACTGATATATGGCATATGTTAAGGGCATCTGAATGGCAGGCCACTCTCCTCATGCTAGGCATGAGTGGCAGACCGCTTACCCCATAGGCACAGCCCTGGGCATGAGGCCATGGGTTGCAATCCATGTGCTTGCTCCACAGCCTGCTGCTCCATTAGTCTCCGCAAGGGCAGTTAGCAGAAATTGCATTGCTGGCTGCCTGTAATGTGCTTTAGCTACTGCCTGAGTATATATACATGGTAACTGCGTAATAAAATCAGACCTGTTTCCTTCTTGGTCTCCAGAGGTATTGATTAGCGACTCCCTCAACCACACTCTCCTCTACCCTGTTCCATGGACCTCCTCCCTGGACGAGAGAGCGCCCACACAGGTATCCAAGGTAGTAAGCCAGCAAGGTCTTTGTAGAGGAGATAATCATGCAATTTCAAATCACTTCATAGAGAAAATAAAACAATGTCTTTCTTTAACTTGAGAGCTAGATTATAAAATACACTGGAATTAATGTAATAACCAATTGCAAATATTTTTAATCTATTGGTATTTGAAAGTTATTAAAGGAAGAGTAATCTTGAGGTTCACATCACTTATGACTCAGAAGATGCATTGCATTTATAAGAGTACATTTTATTGAAACTATTTTGTGGATAAATGAGCCATAAGGGAAAGTTCCATTTTTAATAGAAAGAGTACTCAGAAACAAATAAAGATAATACACAAAGATAAGAAGGACAATTTAAATAGGTATTTCATGACACATTAATATAATTTATCAGCATTAAATAACACAAAAACATAAATAGCATAATTTAAACCTATTATGTAAGAATTAAACAAAATAGAACTGGTAATATGTTTAAATTAATAGAATTTTACTTGTGAGTGAAATGTGAAAATCAAATTGCAGGAATAAGTGATGAAGTTCAGAATATATTAAATGTTTCCAACACCCTGATTTTAAAACATAATTAATGCCCAGTTCATAGAATGATTGAATAAAATAAGGTATAAACAGGTTTCATAGTCTAATATATAAATTAAAGTATTACTTTACACAGAAGTGTTTCAAAAAGTTTAGATAACTAGTTATAAAATCAGTTTATATCAAATAAATTTTTGGGAGAATAAACCAGATTGCAGGTCAAGTTTGACCACCTATGAAAGCAATCAGTCCTTAAGGAATGCTAAGACTAGAGTGTTGGATTTTAGAGAAAAGTAAGTCATGCTTCCATTATACTTAATATGCTGATAATTCAGAGAAAAGATAGAATTCAGTCAATCCAATGTGTTCCTTTGTGATTATGTAGACCATTAAACTTTCAGAAAAAAAGGAAATAAAATGAGAGACTGGCATAAGGCTACCAACTTTTCATTTATTTGTATTAAAAAATAAAATATCAAATGATTATCATCATCTATTATTTTTACAAAAAAGTTCTTGAAAGACATTTTATGCCTTGTATTTATTTTAAACAAGTTTATCCTATTGTTCCTATTTTTCTACCTTTTGACAAACTATTGAATATTTATCATAAGCCAATTAGCAATTGCTGGGGTGTATGCCCAGGGGCAGAGAAAAATTCATCCAGTGCTCAGGTTTCTTAAGTGATGGGAAGTTTACTAAGGACAAATCACTGGATGATACCTTAAATTTAAAAATAAAGAGATAAGTTTGCTTAAAATTGTAAAATTACTACAGTACTTCTTATATAGCTAGCTAATTCTTTTTGGAAGAATGGATTTCATTGATATAAATTTTTATTTATATGCAAATATTATTATACCAAGTGCAAATTGTTCTGTTTATTAAAGTGGTTTAGGTAGGATCTCACAGATCATATTATGTTGTTTTAGTCAGCTTTTTCACTGCAGTGACTGAAGGACCTGATCAGAGCAATTTTAGGAGAGGAAAAGTTTATTTGAGGGCTCACAGCTTCCTAGGTCTCAATGCATACACAGCTGTCTTTATTCCTCAGGTCTCCAGGTGAGACAGAAAAACATGGAAGAAGAATGTCGCAGAGGGAAGCAGTCCATATGATGATCAGAAAGCAGAGAAAGACTTCACTCACCAGATACCAATATATACCGCAAAGTGACTGGTCCCAATGCCCCACCTCTTCCAGCAACACCCCACCTGCTTCAGTTATCAATTAATTCCATCAGATGATTAATTCACTTACTAGGTTAAGGCTCTCGTAACCCAATCATTTCTTCTCTCTACCTTGTTGCATTGTCTCACACATGAGCTTTTGGGGGGTATCTCACATTCAAATCATAACATATGGTGGAATATAGAACTATGCTAGGGTTACCTTTTAAAAATCTGTAGATATTTTCATAGTTGAGAGAGTCTCCTACCATGAGAATATTTTGTATTCAATTATTCTGTTAGCAAGCATCAATCCTATGTCTCCCGGGCTACCCCAAACTGACATAACTCATCATTGGTGTAGGAGGAGAGTCAGGTAGCAGGAAGAAGATGCCTAGAGGGCCCAGAATCAGAGAAAAAGATATGGTTAGCGTGGATTCCACAAAATAAAATAGGAGGTGGCATTTTATCCAAATGCGAGTTAAAAAGGAGTAGTTCTGAACTTGACAAGGGTATTAATAGAATCTCATAATGAAGATACAAGCAATAAAGAGGTTGTGAGAATAGAGGCTTCTGGGAATGACTTTGAAAAGGACATTTAAATCCTTATTATAAGTTCAAAACTAAAAGAGAGATTCTGAGCTCTATTTTCTCCCTCTCCTCTTCTTCTTGCTGCTTTTACTCTTTAGCCCAGCTAAGGAAAATGTCTTCTGATATAAATTTGAGATCAGACAATTGAGATTTCAGAAACCATGATTATTCTGAATATTGTAATATGATAGGCAATTAAAATAAGGAATACAAAAATGTTAAAATTTATTAACTCTGGCTAAAAGATTGCAAGCATTTTTATTATTTTCGGTTGTCTTTTCTGTGTTTTCAAGTGTCCTACAATAAGCATCAATCACAGATACAAAAAATAAAAACTATAAATGAGAGAAAGAAAAAACCCTACCAGCATGTGCTATTGATGCAATTGAATATAAAAATATTGTAGTGAAATTAGAATAATTTTCCACAAAATCTTCTTATTCGAAATACCAATGGAATAGTGTCTAAGGCTAGAACAGAAAGGTGCCTGGTTCATGTTATAAAATATTTACTTCATCAAAGGAAACCTATAGAGTTTTTATTTATAGAACATTCTAGGCATTTGAAAAAATTGCACGTAGTATACTAAATCCATGTGACATCACAAGTCTTAAAAAAGGCAATGTGAACCATGGTTAGGTTTGCTTTATTAAGTGGAAAGCATTTCAAGGAAAATGATGGGGAACAAATCCAATACAATGACCTTTTCAATGACTTCCTTGGAAAATACAACTCTAATATAAATAGAATGTATCAGAGGCATGAGGAGCCATTGAGTTTGGGTTGAATGGTGCAATGGGGAAGACTTTCCAAAAAGCTCCTTCATTTTTCGCAGAGTTCCCTGAGTCTCCAGCATCTTGGTCAATGGATTATATTTAGACCAACTCTCATTAAGGCTATGTCGCTGCTGCTTCTGTAGAACATTCTAGTCATTTGAAAATTATTCGAGACATTTACAACCAACTTTAAAGATGGATTGAGCTAAAGGAAATAATATACAGCTGATATCTTCTAGAGCCCTGTGGCTTTTATTTCTTTAAAGCACTATATTGGATTTTAATATAAAAAATGTCTTTTCCAGTGAGTACCCTGAAAGACCCAGCACTATGGTTATATTTAATCTAAGCCAGTATTAAGTGGAGGTGGAATTTGGGTGACTAACATAATTATAAAAATTTTAAAGACGTTGACATCAAAAATACGTTAATGTTTTCAATCTCTTTATTCTCAAAGTTAATTGTTCATGACATGAAATGTCCCCATTAAAAAGTTAATTTTTTTTTGGTACTTTTTTTGCAGCAAGATCATTAAGTGCTTAGCAGCTCTACTTGTATATGAGTCTGTGAAAGATGACTGGGCTGATTTGATTCTTTCATTTAGGAATTAATGTAACAGAAATCCAATAGTCTCAAATGTAGAGGCCAGGAAAAACGTAATCACACATGTCAAAAACATAAATGACAATTCTGTACAAAAAAAGAAATAATTCCAAACTCATGGGATTTCATCACAAATGGCAAATCACACAGCCTTGCTTCCATTGTGATTGCTAGCCATTAGGAAGTTCACGAGTTCTTTACTGTGGAAGTCTGGCCTACAGACCATTCTATTTCAACATTTTTCTCTTGTGATAAACAATGAATGGTTATGTGCAAATACATGGCACACCACTCACCAGGGGCTCACATTCCCCATGGGCTGTTACTACCTTAGCTTTCTTTTCTTCTCAAGCAAAATGGGATACAACACTCACATCCTCTGTGGAGAACACTGAATCTACTCAAAATTACTTTTTAATTAAATAATTTACATTTTTCATACTTTAAACTATTTCTGTCCTTATAACTCCAAACCAATTGTTACTGTGGGTGCTGATATTCTCATTGAGAAGTGCTACTTTGTGAAATAACTTCATTTGATTTAATCCCTTGCACAATCTTGGATAGTAGAAACCAATTTTATCTCTGTTTTATAGAACAGAAATCTGAGGCTTGAAGAAGTTAAACAACTTGTCCAAATGCATGCAAATATCTTTTGCATAGTTTTAAAAACCTATTTCAATTGTGATTTTGGATTTCTTTTTCTTTCTTTACTAAGTGTATGGAGAATTCAAATTTGTCATCCTAGAATCTCTTTGGTCTGTTTGTCATATATATAGATGTTGATGAACCTTTATTTTCTTCATTTATTTATATGCAGTGCTGGGAATCAAACCCAGTGCCTTACATATGCTAGGCAAGTGCTCCACCACTGAGCCACAGGCCCAGGCCATATACCAGTATTTTTGTATATTTAAAAAAGCAGGTAGCACCTCCATATTCTTAAATGTGTTTTTTGGGTATAAATCTGCCTTCTCTAGTTTGGGCAGGTTTCCTTAAAGCTTTGCTGAATTATTTTGGACTCCTAAAAACTTTTCTACTGCAGCAATTGATTTTGTTGTTATCTGTTAACTGTGGGCTAAAACTCAAGAGACAGCAATAGTCATCCCAAGCAAAGAGGCTACTATTGTCAAGTATTTCTTCCTTCAATTGGAAAGATGGAAGTTGATCCTATTTAATTTGATGACTTTAGTTATACTACCCTGGGTAATTACAAATTATAATTTGGAATCAATACCTATAAAAATTAATAGAAGGCAGAAATCTTGGGGAACAGAGTTTTGGAGCTGCTTTCAAGTATCTAGCATCAGTATTCTTATGCAGATGTTCACACAGTCAGAGCTCCTGGCATAAGAAAACCAACATCAGTTTTATACCAAAAAAACCTGTGAAGCATAATTTCCTTAGATTAACTATGTTAGTTTGTGAATATGGGGGATGATTAACTTTGCTCATGGAAGACAGATCCCTGTTGTGAAATTAATAATTTTCTTAGAGCACATAAGTAGAATCAAGGATAAAAATCACCATGATAAGCTAAATAGATGCAGAAATAGACTTTGATAAAATTCAATATCCTTTCATGATAAAAACCCTGAATAAATCAGATATAGAAGGATCATACCCCAACATAAAAGAGGTGACATATGACAAATCTAGAGTCAACATCATACTAAATGTAAAAAAAAAATGAAATCAGGAAAAAGACAAGGGTGTCCATTCTCATCACTCTTATTTAACATGTACTTGAAATTTTATTCAGAGCAAGTAGTAAGAGAAAGAAAGAAAAGGGATACAAATATGAAAGAGGATGTCATATAATTCCTGTTTATAAATGGTATGATTCTATACTTAGAAAACTGTAGCTTCTCAATAATGAACTTGCTGAGAAAGAAATCAGAAAAGCAATCCCATTCACAACAGCATAAGTAGTACAACAGAACAATAAATATATGAAAAAATGCTCAATATCTTTAGCCATCAGGGAAATGCATACCCAAACCACACTGAGATGCCGTCTCATCCCAGTCAGAATGGCTATTATAAATATGGCTAGGAATAAACCTAACCAAGGAAGTAAGAGACCCCTGAAATTATAAAAAATCTGAAGGAATTGAAGAAGACACAAGAAAGAGAGAGTGTCTATGTTTGTGGATTAAGAGCATTAATACTGCTAAAATTACCATAACAACAAAAGAAATCTACAGATTTAGTGCAATTCCTACCAAAATATTAATGACAATCTTCACAGAACCAGAAAAAATAATCCTAAAATTCATATGGAAGCACAAAGCAATCCTGATCAAAAAGAGCAATACTGGAGGAGTTGCAATACTTGGTTTAAAAATATACTACAGAGCCATACTTACAAAAACAGCATAACATTGACATAAAAACAAATACATACTCCAATGGACTAGAATAGCGGACCCAGAAATAAACCCATACATATATAACCAACTGATTCTTGACAAAGGTGCAAGGACATACATTGGCAAAAAGACAGACTCTTCAACAATTGGTGATGGGAAAACTGATATCCACTTGTAGAAGATTGAAATTGTACCCCTATTTCTCACTCCATTCAAAAATCAACTGAAAATGAATCAAAGATCTTAATGTAGGATTGGAATCTTTGAAACTGCTAGAGGAAAACACAGAAGAAGCAGGTCAAGTTATTGGCACAGGCAACAATTTCCTGAACAATGAAAGTAAGAATTAACAAGTGGGGTTACATCAAATTAAAAAGTTTTTAAACAAAAAGGAAACATTCAACAGAGTAAAGAGACAGCTATAGAACAGGAGAAAATATTTTTGTTAGTTATTCATTTGACAAAGGATTAATATCCCAAATATGTAAAGAACTCAAAAACTTAATAACAAAGGAACAAGTAATCCTGTCAAAATGGGCAAATGATCTGAACAAATATTTCTCAAAAGAAGTAGTACAACAGAACAATAAATATATGAAAAAATGCTCAATATCTTTAGCCATCAGGGAAATGCGTATAAACCACACTGAAATGCCGTCTCACCCCAGTCAGAATGGCTATTATAAAAAACACAAGAAAAATAACAAATGCTGGTGAGGATGTGGAGAAAAACAAACTCTGTCAGTTGAAATGAAAATTAGTGCAGCCACTATGGAAGACAGTGCAAGGTTTCCTTAAAAAAAAACTAAAAATAGAACTACCTTATGATCCAGCTGCACTACTTCATGGTATTTATTGGAAGGAAATGAAGTCAGCAACATACTTTATATACAACCAGAGATATGAAAAATTGTGCTATCTAAGTGTAATAAGAATTGTAATGCATTCCACTGTCATTTATTAAAAAAAAAAAAAAAAAGTAAAAGCCCTACCATGCTCAGGACTCAGACTTTGGGAACCATCTTTCTGGGCTGTGCAACCACTAAAAAAAATGAAGTCAGCATACAAAAGAGAACCCTGCATACTCACGTTTACTGTGGCACTATTCAAAATAGCCAAGACAGGCAATCACTCTTTGTGCCTGTTGACAGATGAATAGATAAGGAAAATATTGTATAATATATAATTGAGTATTATTCAATCATAAAGAAGCATAAAATCATGTCATTTACAGGAAAATGAATGGAAACAGAGGGCATCATGCTAAGTGAAATAAGACAGACACAGAAAGACAAATATTGCATGTTTCTGTCATACGTGGAAACTTTAAAAAAAAGAAAGAAAGAAGAAGAAGAAAAGAAAGAAAAGAAGAAAAAGACCTAAAAGTAGAAGAGGAATTATTAGAGAAGGAAATCTGGGAAGGGAGGAAAGAGGAAAGGTCAAGAAGAGGTAAAGGGAGGATCATAATTTAAAGTACGAGATATGCATGTATGGAAATATCACAATGAAATGCTTCCATTTGCATAATTAATATATGCTACTAATTACAACAATAATAATAAATCCCTATTGCACAGGGACAAGGACTCTTTCCCCCTTTTAACTGTGACACCAATCAATTTTAATGTGAACTGTAATTCTTCATTGTCCTATAATTTTCCTAAAAGCTTCCAGATTGGAAAAATGCTGCTCAAGCTGACGGCTTCTCTCTCTCTTTGTGTACTTGCACAGCAGGCAGATGTAGAAGTGACAGAAATGTGTCCTGTTTCATTACTTAATCTTTTTAATGGATATCGTGCTAAAAGATACTGTCTCTTTATTGTACAAAGCTGGAGAGAGGCCCTTCTTGCTGTCATGGTTACATGTCAGTGCTGGAATTTTAAATTGAGATGCATTATAGTTGGGAAGAGCTCTTCTACAAATCTCCGCTTAACACTATCCCTGTCATTGATAACTCTATGGAAGTCGAGATCTATTTCAAAATGTCTAATCCAGTTTCCTTGAAGTGATTATGAAGTTGCTGGATGATCAAGAGAGGTATAAAATTCAGTCATTTGAGAATGAAATTGTCTTCATTTGTTCTTTTCAGTAAGTACCACATTTTTTTTGTAATTTTTCAGGAAATATTAACTATTTCAGTAAATATTTCCCAGAAAGCTCAATTAATTCTAAATCATTATTATTATAAACCCTGAGATTCTTTATAAAACTGAAGCATTCACTGAAATGGCATCCTATATACTGTTAACCAATTGAATCCCTCAGTTTTGGTAATACAATATTTCTTAAAGCTCTCGCTTTTGTTATTATCTACAATTCAATGAACTTTATCTATTGGGGTACTTAATAGGTATGAAAATCCTAAACAATCAATTGGACCTAATGGATCCAAATATATTTCTGTTTAGGTAAAAATTTTTGAATAACTTATCTGAAAACAGCATTATGACAAAATTATCTTGAAGTATTTCTGAAGAGTTCTATCTTTACTTCACCTATGACAAAATTCAGTATCTGTCAATACTACTAAACAATAAGAATATTTTTTTTAACTTTAAGATTCCCATTATGTCCCCTTGAAAATGAGCACATTAGCCCAAGGTTTGACAAAAGGAAGTGAATCAGAAGGATTTTAGAAATGTTTAGATTCAAATAAGGGTCTATATTTTTGTTTATATGTTCACTGCAGTGATAATGCAGTATTTTATTTTTATTTTCAAAATAAAAATGGAATTTTAGAGAGGAGAAAGCAATATGAGCCCAATTATAACTATTATTCCCTTGAGAAGGACTGTAGAGTTATCTTAGGGTTAGGTATACTGCAACATTAAGAACTTATATTTTTGTTGGAGCTGCAGAGAATACAGTTAAAAACAATATTGCTTTGGCAATCCGATAAACAAAACTTTAAAAACTTTTGAATGTGGATGAGTATGTTTCCTTCTCCCAAACTGGTAAAACTTCCAGATAATCATTTGTGCTTTTTAATTTTTAAAGACAATGCTGTGCTTTGTTTTTTTCTGCCACTTTAACATAGCTTATTTGTATGAGAGCTATGTTCAGACAAACTGGGTAGTAATTATATAATTCAGCAAGTTCTTCCATTGTGACTTACAGACTGCTGATGGACATGGGCCTATTTCCATGGGTTTTATGTTGTTGTTTCAAATATTTTTCTTCATTCATAGACGGACAAAATACCTTCATCCTATTCATTTATTTTCTTGTGATGCCAAAGATCGAACCCAGTTGTGCCTCACACATGATAGGCAAACACTCCATCGCTGAGCTGCAACCCCTGTTTGTTTATACATATTTGAAATAGTGAGACATACCAGTCTTGGCTGCTTTGGGCAACTTCTCTCTGTTTGTTGTGGAGGGCAAGTAAATTGAGGGAGGGAAGGAGACATTTTTTCATTAGGCTCATAAGCTTCAAATTAAGATAATTTTGCCTTCTTTAATAGATCTCTTGAAAGGATAATCAATGAGTTGGGTCTTATTCTCCATGTTATTCTGTAGAACAAGTGTGTGTGTGTGTGTGTGTGTGTGTGTGTGTGTGTGTGTGTGTGTTAACCCCTCCCAAAGCATTATCATAACTGATTTTTATGGTTAAGTTTCATCTATTTGCAATTATCATTATTTTTTTGTTCTACCCTGCATCTCTGAGATTCATCTGGGATCTTGTCCTTTTGCTAAAAGATCTTTCTTCAGTAGTTTCTTCAACACAGTTTAATACAATGATGAATTCTCTATTTTTTTTTTCCTTAGGGAGAAGATATTTTCACTTTATCTTAATTCTGAAGGATATTTTTCCTGGCACAGAAATCAATTGTTTTCTTTCAGTTCACTGGAAGAGATTTTTATATTTTTATGTGATAAGAATTTGTCTTTTATTCTTATTATGCTGTGTTCATGTCTCTTCCTTTCTAACTTCTCCAGAATCTTGACCTAACAAATTTTACTATCTTATATGATGCCAACAATTTCTCCCCATTTTTTATAGGTGTCATCTGAGTAAGTGTTGGTTTGAACTATTTTGTTTTCCATTAGTGAAAGTGGAAGTCTCATTTCTTTTTTATTGTCATATGATCCTACAGTTTGCATCATCTAATATAGCCATTTATTATATAGATAATATTATAAATATAATCATGATTTTTTTCTTTATTTGTTTTGCGTTGGTAACTTTCATTTCCCAGTGAAACTGGCCATATTATATATTTTTCCATATACATACCTGCTACCACCTCCTATCCCACACTCAATATTCTCAATGTTCTAACTTACAACTGAAATGTAAATTGTATGTGTTTAGTTTGATATTATAAATTTCAGTCAATGAACATAGAAAGAATTAATTTTATTCTAACTTAAAATAAATTATTATGGTAGAAGTTAATTATATTTAAGAAAGTGATGTTCTTTGCCAGAATTACTAGAAATAACCTTCAGGTCCTTGTGTTGAGGCAAATATAGTATTTCACACAGATATCAGGTCACATATTTCTTTGAGCATCCCTAATTTAAAAAATATACAAATTGCTTAAAAATGCTTCACTGGTTGAGTATCCCTAATGGAAAATCCAAAATGCTCCAAAATTTAAGACTTTTAGTAAACATTTTGGATTTTCAATTAGTGACACTCAACCAGTAAAGTTTATGCAAATATTAATAAATAAATAAATATTCCAAATCTGAAACATTCTGATCCCAAGTATTTTGGATAAGGGACATTTAGCCTGTATTTATTACTGTTATTGGGGGTGTTGCTGTTCTCATATGTTGTAATCACCTTCCATCCTTGCCCTTCGTCCATATTATATGTTCTGTCAACTTCACTTAATTCGTCATTCACACTGACCAATTCATCTGTCTTCCCTGTGTCTGTGCAGTAGGTCTGCTCCTCGGCCTCTGGCATAGCTGGAAAATCCACCCCAAGGACTTCTTAGCCATAGTTCACTGGACCTGGGGACATCTTTAGTCTTGTGAAATACATTGAATCAACCAAATACTCTCTCCAGAGAGTTGGGAACAGATTCTTATAATTTTTTTTAAAGTAGTGGGATTGAAAAATGACATGAAAATTACTGGGGCAGCCATGTCTTCAGTAGACATAAAAAGTTAATCTGCAGAGAAGGAGTAAGAAAAATAAAATAGATACCATAAAATAAGTGAATAAGTAAGGCCATGCCACTCCAAGATGAAGTCTCCTGCTCATTTTCTGAGTTTTTGCTATGACAGCTAGCTTCAAAAGTCATTGTGATATATTTTTTATCCTTTCATTAAATTTTCCCCCACCCCAAACTATTATGAGGGAGTTTTATTTCTTGCAACTCAAATAATTTTCACCAAAGCAAAACCATTTATCAAATTTGCATTTTGATCATTTGCCTTTTTTTTTTACCATTAATTGCATTAATAAGTGGATTTTTATTACCTCTCTCTTTTTTTTGGTCCTTAAAGTAATTGAGTCAACAACTCATTGGGTTTAGAAAATCCTTTCAAACATATATTATTTTATAACCTTTTTTTCTATTGTAAACTTTCACATAGAGATCCCAAGTGAGATAATATAAAATGCTTTTGAAAATTGCCAAGAAAAAAAGGCATCATAACTCTCTCCAATCTTGATTCAAGCTACCTTGCTTATGATTAGCCACAGATGGAACTAAGTCACAGAGTCCTTAATGTAATCATCTTCTTGAAAGAGCATTTTATAGAATGTCCTGCCAATGGATTTTAGAGATCACTCTAATACCCAGTTTTCCTATACCTTGTGAAGATGTACTAAAACATTCACAATAATCGGGATTTTGATTAATTTTAAATGCATATAGAATTAATCAGCAATACTTTTAAGAACATACTTCTTGGAAATAATTCATGCAACAACTTGAAAATTTGCTTTAAAGTGCCTGGAAGAAAAATCTGGAATTTTGTGCTTTTAAGTAGAGATTTCAGAAAATGTTTCCTTTTTCCTTGTGTACTTGTAAAACTCATGGTAATAAATAAGCTTCAACAGGCAGGGGCAATTGAACTTTAGGGTTTTTAATAAGTAAAAATAAAATGGCATAGCCCCTTCTTTAATTTGCAGAAAGATGATTTAGCAGACAAGCAGTTTACCATCTGTTTAGAAAGACAAATCAGAAACTTATAAAATTAATAACAAAGGCAATAGATACTATGCATTCAGAATCACATGGTCATTGGTAAAATCTAAAGTGCACCCAATGAACTAAGAATATATGGAGTGCTATAGGCAAGAATGGGAAGGGTTAGGGATAACCATTGTGACCTGGAGGCAAATGTCCTTGGGTAAGAGAAAAAGGAATTAAACCAAATGTATATTGGTCCAAAATATGATGTAAATAAATGACATTTTAAAATCAAAAGCAAACAAAAACACAAAATAAGAGACTCAGCTTTCAGGAATGCATAAATTTTGGAAAATCCAGGATGGGAAAGAGTAGAAGAAATGATGCTTTAGAGAATTTGAATATAAACCATAGCAAGTGCAATACCTCCTGAGAGGGTCACTGTGGGGCACAGATGTGTTAGCCTGGCAACAGACAAGTCACCAACAACCAGAATGAAGACCTCCGTGTTAGGTTCAGGGAAGCACAGATATACTCATTCAAGAAATGGCTGCTTTTTTTGAAAGCAGCCTATGTTTGTATTTGTTTAAATTAGATCCTTCTCTTTCTTATACTTTCCACTAAGATTTAACCATAAATCTGATAGATTTCAGCCACTTGGACTTCTAGTACTTAACAAGGTGCCTGGAATGTAGTGGTTACTCATTAAGTGTTTTAAGTGTTTGTCAAATGAATCCTTCAATCTGATGGTTGATTAATTTTAATTGTCAGCTCGATTGGATTAAAGGATGCTCACATAGCTGATAAAACATTACTTATTCTTAGTCCTTCAGTAAGCCCTGCGCCCAGAGCCTCCCTGTTCTGCTGAAAGGAAAACCCAGCTGGCTCTGCTTTGGGTGAGAGGGATTGGACTGCCTCAGGTATGTGTGAGGGTGTTTCCAGAGGAGGTTGGCCTGTGAGTGGGCGGACAGTGTGAGTGGGTATCCGCCCCCAAAATGGGCAGACACGATCCTATTGGCTTGTGGCCCAAATATAGCAAAAAGAAGAAAAAGGATGCGTGAATTTTCTCTCTTCTGGCAGAGTAGCCTTTCTCCTCCTGCCTTTGGATGTCAGAGCTCCAAGTTTTCCAGTTGTTGGGATTAACACCAGCACAATCTCACCCACCCCAACCCCAGCCCCTCACCTTCCTAGCTCTTGAGCCTCCAGACTCCAAATGAAAATTTTACCATCAGCTTCTCCAGTTCTGAGGCCTTTCGATTTGGACTGAGTCACACTGACCAATTTCCTGGTCCTCCAGCTTGCAGATGGCCAGCTTTAGGATTTCTATCTTGGGACTTCTCAGCCTCTGTAATCAAGTGAGTCAATTCCCCTAATAAATTCTTTTCGTATATCTCTGCATATATCCTCTGGTTCTGTCTCTGGAGAACTCTGACTAAGACAATGTGGTTTAAAGTTGGGGAACCTGAAAACTTGAAACTCACCTAAATTATTCAGAGAATTGTCAGAAATAGCCCTCAGGCGCTTGTGCTGAGCTGAGTATAGCATTTCACACTGTTGGCTTATTTCACATAATAAACCTCTAGCAACCAAAATGCTGGCAATAGCATCTGTTGTCTCACTTCTGTGGAAGGTGGAAAGACACCCCAAACCCACCTTTGATCCATAATTTGTTTTGGGCCACCTTCAGATGCTGGCTGCTGCAGATGGGGGCATCACATTTGCTGATGTCCTACCATTATTTTTTTAACTGTCACAATATATAGAGGTATTCTAATAAATTTTGAAGCAAATAAAATTCAAGCAGCTATATTGGAATAGAAATAAACATGGACATAGTCCTATCTTCTCTCTGTTCCCAAAGTTTCCACCTCAAATTTGACTCTTTTTATAGTATTTTAACCCTATGCCCTGGAAAAATCACTAAATTGTCACCCTTCTTGCCTCTGTATGGAAAATTTAATGAGAAAACTCAATAATATTTAAATATGGATGTAATTAAGCGTACAAGTCAGCACTCGATATAGGGAACATCCACATCATGCTAATCTGTCTGTAAAATGAAAATGACATAAAAGGCCTTCAAAAAGGTAATCCATATTCTCTGTTTTACGGAGAACATGAACTTCACTAATGGTGCCTGGTCATCTTCTGTTTAATTTCCCCTAAAATTTTTTGCTCGTAGTCGTGCTAAATTGAATCTGGTTTATGATTTTCTGTAGCATCTGCTACTAGGGTTGGCTTTTAGACATTTGTAAGGAATCAGGGAAAATTGTACAATTTGGGGATAATCCAAAATTTAGCATTGTGTAAGTCAGCTTTTCATCACTGTGACCAGAATATCTGACAAAAACAATTTAGAAGAGAAAAAGTTTACTTTTGTCCATGGTCTGCCAACTCTAGGTCCAAGGTGAGGCAGAACATCATGGCTGAAGGATGTGGCAGAGGAAAGCTTCTCATCTCATGGAGACCAGGAAGCAGAAAAGGCTTGAATGCAAGGAGCCAGGGTTAATATAATCAATCCCTCAGGGCACACCTCAGGTGACCTCCTCCTCCAGCCATACTTTACCTGCCTAAAGTTACCATGCATTAATTCATCAAAAGGATTAATTCACTGATTAGACTGTTGAGCTCATGATCTAATCTTTTGCCCCTGAACATTCCTGCATTGTTTCCCATACGAGCTTTTGGGGAACACCTCAATGTCCAAACAACAACAAGCATGGAACATTGATTTCTGCTAGTGTGTTTCAAAGGAGGACATGTGCTTTGAAGTGAATCAAATCATTCCTTATCTAATAATTAGATCTTTTTGTCCCATTTTATTATTTATTTCCAACTTTATCTTATTACCATAAAACAACGTGACCTATAATTGTCTAGTCATGGGCTTTTGAGTGGCCAATTGAATAATGTATACATTTTGACTAAAAAATGTGATTTCTCTATTTGTATTATATATGATTTTACATGCATACCCCAAACATATATACATGTATACATGTAATCTAGTTTATTGAATGGATTATTAATATCTTTGAGGTAATAACCCATGTTCTGCCACCTACATTAAATCAATTCATTACAAATGTTTGTAATCATATTATTATTTTTTGTATCCAGGATGACTTCATTTTTGTAGGCTTATGTTCTGTGTTTACTACATATAGGTTTATGGCTAACAGATGGTTACCAGCCTGAGTTGAAATCAGGTTCATGTTTCATGGAGTTGTAGAATAAATACCACAAACACCAAGGCAAGCGGGCGAGCAGGAATTCTAATAAAAAGGAAAGTAAGAGAAAGACTTAGAACTCCAGGTGCAGTGCACCGGGGAGGGGACAGAGTGCCATTTAAATGTTATGGACTTTCTTCTTCTTTTCTTCTTTTTTTCATTTTAGCAGTTTTTAATGCAAGTTGTAAATATGGTGATTACTTTATACCTGCATCTTCTCAGTTGTTTCTTCTTTATATTTGCCCTTTTCCTTTCTTACTTGGCGAGACTTGGCCTTCCTTTCCAGGATCTTTTTGTGGTCTTTGTCCAGTTTTGGCTTGGTGACAACCACCTTGCTGGGGCGAATGCCCACTTGAACAGTTGTGCCATTATCCTTTTCCTGCTGCACTGATTCGATATAGATATATCTTCCTGCAAACCTGGACCACTTTGCCAATCTGATGACCTTTACAGTGTCCTTGCACAACCTGAATTTCATTATCATTTCAGATGGGCATAGATTGAACTTTATACTTCTGTCTCAGCTCTTTGGAAAGGGGGGAGGACATAATCTTCCTGAGAATGTGTGAGGTACATTGAAATGCCTTTTGTAGTTCTTGCTTCAGTCAGAAGTCACAAAAGAATTGGACTTGGGCTGGGGATGTGGCTCAAGTGGTAGCGCGCTCGCCTGGCATGTGTGCAGCCCAGCACCACAAACAAAGATGTTGTGTCTGCCGAAAACTAAAAATAAATATTAAAATTCTCTCTCTTCCCTCTCTCTCTCTCTCTCTTAAAAAAAAAAAAAAAAAAGAATTGGACTTGATTTTGGCTTCTGTGGCTTCAGCAATGGCCCCCAAAGAGAAAAGTGGCATTCCTTCTTTTAAAGGGTCATAAGGAGAAGTTGATAAGCTCCTTTTGGTTGGTTTTTGATATTTCAATTGTCCCTCTGTGGATGAGGGCTGGATATGTATTATGCTGTCACTTTCTGTGAGATAGAAATTTATGCCTTTTTTTTTTTTTGAGAAACAGGGACTGTCTTGTAACATGTCAGAGCATGTTAAAGTGGCTGTCCTTGTGCTTGCCCTCTTGTCAACCTTAACTGTCCCTTCCCTACTCTCCACTATGAATCCCTTTCTATCTCAATATCATCATCATAAATTATGACTTATCACTTAAAATGTAATATGTTTTGACTATTCATATTGGTCCAGATTTGTATGTGTTAGTAATTGTAGGTACCCTCCACAAGGTAGAAGTAGATACAAGTTACAGCACTTTGCCTGAGAAGGTCTCTCCAATCTAAAGCTGATGAATGCCTGAAGAAGACTCAGGTGAGCTCTCTATTCATTCAGGCAACAGAACTCTCAGTTGAGGGGTTAATGCAGGACTGAATGGAACTTAGGCCTAAAGAGAATACTCCTAAGGTAGAAGGCTGGTGGACTCATCAGTGTCTTGTGTTATCTTCACACAGTGGTAGAGGTGTATTCATGCAATATTTTAAGCCATTTCATACCCTAACAGTTCATTAAATCAGTGGAATACTAATTCTAACTTTGATGCTGATTAATGAACTCAGTAATGAGGATCCAGATAGCAATCCTTCAAGCACTGATGGTATTGAGTTAGGAGTGCTGATTTTTGATGTAGATAATACAAAGGCTTGTTCATCATTTTGGAGTGTGGATTTGTCATTAGCATCCTTGAAAAGTTAATTAACAGTTCATACTTACATAATGTCCATGTTCACAAATATATAATGCATCTGTGCTAACATGGTTTTAAGAAATTACATCCAATATATCAAGATAAGGAGAGGCTTCTAGCATGCTAGATTTAGAGACGATCCAGATAAGTAGGTCATTTCAGCCTTTACCTCACCACACTCTTTCCATGAGCTTAACTACTTGCAGAACCATCTGAATGTCACACTCATATCCAATGCAGGCTGCCTGTTCTCTACCCAACAAAGGCTAAAGATTATCCTTCTACATTGGTCATTTTCTTTTCTTACCAAGGAAGACTGAAAAATGACTTCCCTTGTGTCACTGAAAATATCATGGGTTTTGTGTATCAAGATCATCAGTGAAGCTTAAAGGAAGACGGTCTTAAAACCAGGAGCCCTGTCCAAAGTCTGAACTGGAAGAACATAAGCTCCTTATTTTTCGCCTGTGAGAAAGTCTTTGGAGACCCTTGACTAAAATGGACCAATTCACCCCACATTCACTGCCAGATGTCATCTGGACACATACCTCCCAGAGTCAGTGCCAAATTACTCCAACCTCTTGCCAAATATTTCAAAACCTCTATAGTACTGTTTTGTCTCTGAACAGCTGTCTACCAAGCAATTTTAAAATGTAGCCACTTATATCATTTTTGAAATGTTTACTGAAAAAAAAAATGTGAGCAAAGAGGTGAAATGTAAGTGGGTACAGAAGCAGACTCATGTCCTAGAAAGCACCCACTCCCCCACGGTTCTTTCTGCATGAGAATGTTTTTTTCCTGCAAACAATAGGATCCAGAATCTTATGAAGCCATTTCTTATTTAAAGGCTTTTTATGGGAGCAAGGCCATTGCTGACTTCAGAAAGTACTTCATGAAATGAAAACATGGAACAAACTCACAATAGTTTTGCTCATTTGCCTGAGTTTCCAAGTAGAATTACAATGGAAGCCTGGGTCATGAATACCTCAGAATATCATATAAAAACAATCAGTACTTGTAACTCAAGCAGTTTTTGTTTGCTAAACCAAGAAAGTCCTGGGTTCTTTTAAAATAAATTGCTTAATGTATCCCTACATTCATTGCAATTTTTATTATAAATGCAATGAAACACCACAGCATGTTGGATAATAGTGATCTACTTGCTATGGCCAACACAGCAGCTTTAAAAATTATTATGTACTTACTTTGTGGTTATAAAGGACTTGCTACTTTAAGTAGAAAATTTGGGGAATACAGACAATCACAAAGAAGAATATAATCACCACATAATCATTGATCTTTAGATGTGTTTCCTGATAATTTTCTATGTATACCAAACAGACATGAAATTCTTGTCTTTCTATTATATAATACACAGACATATGTAAGAATATATATCTGGACGTTTTTATAAGCATAGTGATTTAATATTACAAGCATTATTTGGTATATTTTTTCTTGTGCTCTATTTATCTAGCGACATTCTTCTATTTAGGGATTATGAAAAAAAGAGACAAAATACAAAATGCTTTTTAGCCCTTCCACATAGGGATTTGGGGAAAGATGTAATGGATCAGAAGCTTCCCCCTACCCCTCGTTGTATCCCCTTTCTCCAGATTAGATGAAGATTCCAGGGGTTAAGGAAGGGAAGGAGCATTTAGGTTTTGGTCTGTCCTTGGTCTCACTGCGTCCCCTACTCCCACTGTGGTAGAAGGGGCAGAGATGAGAGTGTGGGGGGTGACATGAAGGGCCCGAGGATAAGCTTGGGACCCCAAGCCTAGTGTTTGACAGCCTGTTGGTAAACAGTGGACTCAAGGATGTTTCCTGTGCTCCAGGTGTAGGAGTCACAGTGGAGTAACAGCTGCAGGGGGAGTTAGGACAGAATATGGGGGCTTCATTGCTCCTAGAAGATGCAGATCAGCCAGCCTTCCATATGCAAAAAAAAAAAAAAAAAAAAAAAAAAAATCCCAAAACCCCCACAGCTGTAACCGAGGGTAGAGAACCCACTGGTTCAGGGTGCTTTGGCAGCCTGACTAAGTGGCTGAAAAGAGGAGGCAGAGAGGACTCATCTGGCCCCACTGTAGCAGACTGGCAGCTCAGAAGGGGACACAGAAGAGGCTGGTCACCTCTTTGGTAAGAGGCCAGCACAAAGTGAGCAGAAGTGTTGCAGAGGCATTTGACAAACCTTCAGAGCCAGTCCCCAACATAGTTGGAAAAGATCAATGCCATCTTGAAGGACTGAATTTAAAAGTGCATTGGCTGAGAAACCACAGAAATTGAGCTCACCAATCAGCAATGACATTAAACATTTTGCATTAGATAGAAGAGTTTGAGCCAAAGATAAAGACATGCAGAAATATTTAAAGAAATATATGTTTTTACTTGTATATGAAAATATACAAATACAGATGAACATACAAATATTTACATATATATCCCACACCAGGGTTGGTGGAATGTATGTATTCCTTCAAAATTTGTATTCATGTCATTTATTTCCAACAAAAACAAATCTGTTGAGGAGGGAGAGAATAAAATTCTTTGTGGGTCCTTTCTTAGAGATACGGTAGGTAAAGAAGGAGCTCTGCCAATCGTTTTCATGTGGGACTGACTAACAGAGATCTCTGCAGAAAGACTTCTTTGTGCTATTAATAGTGTGCCTGTTGAAGGCTTTTCAATAACAGAAACTTAAATTATATTTTCAGAGGAAGCTGGTATTACACGCCTCCTTTCCTCAGTTAGGTGTGGTCAATGACTAAATTCTGGCTAATTTTAGAATGAGTGTTGGTTGGGATTTCAGATGGCTGCTTCTTAAAAGTAACAGATTTGGTTTCAAGGGGAGGAGAAATAGACTCCACCTTTTGATGCAAATAGAAAGTTTTTAAAAGCAATAGGAGGTCAGAAATATCATTCTGGCTCTTTTGGAAAACATTATCAGACATAAATTTTATCAAATATATAATAACTATTAAAGTGGTTGCAGTGGTTGCATTCTTTTTTTAAAAATATATTTTATTTACATTTTAGTTTTCAGCAGACACAACATCTTTGCCTGTATGTGGTGCTGAGGATCGAACCTGGGCCGCACCCATGCCAGGCGAGCGCGCCACCGCTTGAGCCACATCTCCAGTCCCAGTGGTTGCATTCTTATTCTTTTTTTTTTTTTAATATTTACTTTTTAGTTGTTGTTGGCCACAATACCTTTATTTTACTTATTTATATGTGGTGTCAAGAATCAAACCCAGGGCCTCGCATGTACTCATCGAGCACTTTACTGCTGAGCCGTAACCCCAGCCCTGCATTCTTATTCTTCAATCTACTGATTTGGTATATATACAACATTAATTGACTGCTCCAATATTAAAACACCGTATATTCTTGGATAATGTTTTATTCAGCCCTGGAAGTCACTTTTTTAAAACCATTGTTTAATTCAATCTGTCCATCTTTCTTTTTATCTTCTTTTTTAAAACTTTTGTTACTTGAAATAATGATAGATTCATAAAAAGTTACAAACATAGTAGACAGAGGTCCAGTATTCTTTCTTTTTATCTTCTTTTTTAAAACTTTTGTTACTTGAAATAATGATAGATTCATAAAAAGTTACAAACATAGTAGACAGAGGTCCAGTATTCTTTCTTTTTATCTTCTTTTTTAAAACTTTTGTTACTTGAAATAATGATAGATTCATAAAAAGTTACAAACATAGTAGACAGAGGTCCAGTATACTGTTCTTCTAGTTTCCCTTAATTGAATTTTTTAAAAATTTAAACCTTAAAAAAAATTTTTAGCTGTAGATGGACACAATATTTATTTATTTTTATGTGGTGCTTAGGAACAAACCCAGTACCTCACCCATACAAGGCAAGCACTCTACCATTGAGCCACAACCCCAGCCCTGAAATATCTTATATAATATAGAACATTATCAAAGTCAGGAAATTGACATTAGCACCCAGTATTGACCAGATTCAGATGTCACTGGGACTAGAACAGGTTGTTAAAACAACTTGGACACTGCTAGAGATAACTTGGATCATCTTCGTGGTATTTATTTGTATTTTGGATAAATTATTTAATGTCACTAAGCCTCAGTTTGTTCATCTTTAAAATAGAAATGATAATACCACCAAGTAAGTCGTTATGAGGAAATGTGTCTAGTTCAATGAGAGCATACATTAAGAATTCCCCAAATCCTAGTTTCCTTCATTTCTTCATAAGAGCTGCCACTTAAGTTCCCAGAGATTTTCTTTTCTTTCAACTGAGAATATTGGATCTCCAGACAACTTAAGATCTCCTTTATTCTTGAAATCTGGGTAGAATTGCCTTTGATTCTCTGATTTCATGGTCTAGAGTAGTCTAAAACTCTTCCAAAATGTCTGCAGGCCTTCCCGATTCTTGGTCTCTGATATTCTCATATCTTCTGTCTTCATCTTATTGCCCCCAATAAGCTCATCTCTCCTTTCAGATACACAAGAGAATGCCCTCAGACCTCACCTCCCTCATCGATGCCGTTGGTTGATGTCATTGAAGAGCTGTGTTTGGGATAATGTCTCACAGGACATGACATGCTCCTACCATGTCATCTCCAGTCCCCTGTCCATTCTGTCATCTCTGCAGCCTCTCTGCTGCACAGTGGAGAGGTATCCCTATTTCTCTACCATCAAGGTCAGCTTACCCTTCCTCTGAAACATCCTCCATTCAGAGAAAGGGCTGGGGATGTACCTTCTATCTTGAGCCCTTATCAAAACGTTTTAGATTAAAACACATGCCTTCTCCAGATAAATTCTGGATTCAGTTTTTATATGTACATCTACACATATGTGTGTGTGTTCCAGAGGAGCCTAGTCTCCGTTAGACACTGAGAACAAATTCAGCCTACACTGACAATTAAACTTAATGCTTACCAGCTTGATAATGTCATAGCCGGAAACAGACTTCAAAGTTCCCCTTTTCCATTATGGCATCTCAAGAGGTTCCTAGAACTCACATTGAATCTGTCTGGCCTTCTTCTCCTGATTTCCCTGTTATTCAGCTCTGGCCATCAGCAGACTTATGAAGAAACTGGGAAAGACTATCAGATACATGCCAAGTTGGCACCTCCAAGTTGGCACCTCTATAGCACCTCCAGAGCTGTTGAGCCTGGACTGCTGGTATGAAGGCCCAGGCTCTGGCTACACAGGGGCCACTATGAGGAGCACCCCTTGTCCTCAGTCCCACCTCTGCCTCAGATCCTCACTGGTCTTCCTCTGTTTTTAGGTATATTAGGGAGGCAGCTCACCTGGGTGTCAAACCTCCAGGATGCCTCTGTCTTCAGGTGTATATCGGAGGGATGGTTGTCCTGTTCAGAGCATGAGTCAGATAATTAAGGAACTTGAAAGAAGTTTGTGAGTGTACTAAAACTTCTCTTTATTAAATTTTTCCTTAGTAACAATAGAAATTTATATTTTGTTCCTCATAAAATTAAAATTAAATAAATACACACACACACACACACACACAAACACACAAAAAGATACAAACACTCATATTGTATAGAACTTTCCTATTTAGGGAAGACTTTCACATCTATTACTTTTTTTAAATCTTTAGAACACTTGGATTAAATAGGATTTAATTTTTCTCTTTTTGTTTTTATAGATAAAAGGAAACAGCTTAAGAGATAACGTATGAAAACCTTTTCAGAATATTTACAGTAGATTTGAGACTAGAAGCAATCTGAGACTAGAAACATTTTCTTATTATTCTGGTTGCTGTTCTTGGGTTTCCAGCAGTTATAGTAACTTCCCACGGGGACAGAGTCACTACCATGCATATATACTCAAGGTGTGGGTCATTGTGAGTGTTCTGGCTCACTCTCTCTTTCATCACCATATGCCTTCTTATTTCCTTTATATATCACAAAATTTTAATTTTGCCATTACTCTTAACAGTCTTTACTTTTTAGAGCAGGTTTATGTTCACAGTAAAATTGATCGGCAGGTAGAGATTTCCCATATACTCCCTGCCTCTACACGAACAGTCTTTCCCTTATCAACCTCCACCAAAGTAGTATATTCATTATAATTAGTGAATCTACATTAACATATTTTTATCACTTAGAGATAGTTTGCATCAGGGTTCTTTCTTGGTGTTGTATATTCTATGAATTTGGACAAATACGTGACAAGTATCCACCACTGTAGCATCATATGTAGTATTTTCGCTGCAAAAATCCTCTGCCCTCTACCTGTTCATCTCTTTCTTCTTTAGCCCTGACAGCCATAAATCTTTTAACTGTCTCCATAGTTTTGCATTTTCTACAGTGTGGTAGAATTGGAATCATATGGTATGTAGACTTTTCTTAAAAACTTTTAAAGTTTTCTCCATGTCTTTTCATGGATTGACAGCTCATCTGTTTTTAGCACAGAGTAATAATGCATTGTCTGGGTGTACCACAATTTATTTATCATTTCACCTATGAAAGACATCTTTATTTCTTCCATGTTTGGGAAATTATGAGAAAAGCTGCTCTAAACATCATGTCCCGGGTTTTGTGTGGACATACGTTTTTATTTCTTTGGGGTAAATACCAAGGAGCATGATTGCTGAATCATAAGGTGAAAGTATATCTAGCCACATTGTCTTCCAGAACATTTGTACCATTTTTCATTCCCAGGAGCACTGAGTGAGAGCTTGTGTTGCTCCAGACTCTCACCAGCATTTCTCAATTTTGTATAGTGATGTCTTCCTGCCCTTTGCTGATGACGCAGGAAATGAAACACATCTTTTCATGTTTTTATTTGCCATTCTATATATCTTCTTTGGTGAAATATCTGTTAGGGTCTTTGGCCCTTTTTAAAATTGGGTTATTTTCTTATTGTTGAAATTCACGAGTTCTTTTATTTTATGTAACAGTCTTTTATCAGATATGTCTTTTGCAAATATATTCTCCTAGTCTGTGGCTTATCCATTCTTTTGACAGTGTCTTTCACAAGGCAGTAAAAATTAGTTTTAATGAAGCCCAGCTTTTCAATTCTTTATATCATGGATTGTATTTTTAGTATCATATCTAAAAACTTATTGCCAAACTCATGAACATTTAGATTTTTCTCCTATATTATCTTCTAGGAACTACATAGTTTTGAATTTTACATTTAGGTCTGTAATCCATTATTACTTGATTTTTGTGCCACCTTCTCTATGAAGAATACCCAGAGTTATATTATGTGTCTTAAAGTTGACCTTTGCAACAGAATCATCTGGAATGTTTGTTAAACATTTAGATTCTCATCCCAGACCTTAGGGTTGGTTTCGTGGAGTCTTTCACATTTTATAAACATGATGTTTTTATATCCACTGAAGTTTACAGGAGTATCAGAGAATTCTTGGGGCAGATGTGATGGGATGGTATCTTTGCCAGGATTTTGGATTAAAAAGGCAATTACAACTATGTGATTAGAAGCTGAATGGTAATTTTTACTGGAGATATCTGGATAGTTGTTAGTTATGAGCATATTTTAACTTAGAGTATAAAACAAATACCTTATAAAACAGTACCTTCCAAATGTGTTTTCTTCACAGATAACAGAGGTGTGTTCTCTCAATTGCTTATGTAAATTTATCTCAGAGATCTAACATTTAAATGCAAAATGTTACAAAATGCAAATAGACATTTTTAAAAATGCTTCAAATTCATTACATATTTGGATTTATGCTTTGGGTTATGAGGTATTTGTAAATGGTTTTATCAACCATATGGAAACAATAATTTTAATAAATGAATCATAGCAATCTTTTAAGGACTCTAGAGAGAGGACACTTAGAGGGATGCTTTAGTACAAAAGTTAATAGCATTTTAAAATACTGATAAAATAAACATGCTTTAGGTGATAAATCCTGGGAGAAATCAACAAGACTAGCTGAATAGTAATGACAAAAATAATAATAGATTGACTACTGTCCTAGTAAGTTAATTTTCTTATTAAATGATATTTCTATGAATCTCTCATTTTTTCACCTTTTGTTGTAGGATAATTAGGTTCAGTCACCTAAGGCAGAATTCTGGAAGTTTTAATTTTTATTCCTTCCTCTTCTACCTACATCTGTTGTTGCTCTTTGCTTACAAAGAAGAGGTGGGGAAAATCTCTCTATATATTTTTATCTTTATTTATTTCTATGTGGTGCTGAGGATGGAACCCAGTGCCTCACAAATATGAGGCGGGCGCTCTACCAATGAGCTACAGCCCCAGCCCCGAAAGTCTATATCTTAAGAAATAATGAAAAATGGTAGTAAATCTATGCTGGACAGTCACTGTGTAAATCACAGACTTTAAGAAGAATCTGAACAGCCTGGAGTTGTCAGTTGAAGGAACTCTTGGCTTCCTTAGGAAATAGCCATGGAAAGATCTGAGTCTGGTTGCAACTGCTCCATTTTTAACTTACGCCTCCACCCCCCAGAATCTATTGCCCCATCCCCTGTAATGGGGCTGGCACTGTAATTGATAATATTACCAGAACCACTTAAATTCCCCTTGTCTTTCATCCAGAAATAAGTAATATGCTTACTCGTATGAACTCCAATAAGAATGGCAGCTATTATGAAGTCAAACAACACAATAAGTGCTGGAGAGGATGCAGGAAAAAGGTACACTCATACATTTCTGGTGGGACTGCAAATTGGTGCAGCCAATTTGGAAAGCAGTATGGAGATTCCTTGGAAAGCTGGGAATGGAACCACCATTTGACCCAGCTATTCCCCTTCTCGGACTATACCCAAAAGAGCATACTACAGGGACACAGCCACATCAATGTTTATAGCAGCATAATTCACAATAGCTAGACAGTGGAACTAACCTAGATGCCCTCCATTAGATGAATGGATAAAAAAATGTGGCATTTATACACAATGGAATATTACTCAGCACTAAAAAAATAACAAGATCATGGCATTTACAGGGAAATGGATGGCATTAGAGAAGATTATGCTAAGTGAAGTTAGCCAATCCCTAAAAAACAAATGCCAAATGTCTTCTCTGATATAAGGGGGGGGGTGTGGCTCAAAATGGGATAGGGAGCAAGAGCATGAGAAGAAGATTACCACTAAATAGGGAAGAGAGGTGGGAGGGAAAAGAAGGGAGAAGGGGATTTGCACGGAAGATGGAAGGAGACCCTCATCGTTATACAGAATACATGTATGATGTTGTGAGGAGAAAAAAAAAGAAGTGTGTCACATTAGATTGGGTAGAGAGATGTGATGGGAGGGGAGGGGAGGGGAAGAGGGGGATAGGAAGGGCAGCAGAATAAAATAGACATTATTATTGGTGTATGTATATAGGTGACTATGACCAATGTGATTCTGCAACCTGTACAATTAGAAAAATGAGAAATTATACCCCATTTGATTCAAATGTATGAATTGTCAAGATCATTGTACTGTCATGTGTAACTAATAATAATAAAAAGAGAAGACTGGAATGCCAAGAGAACACACTTAAAGTTATCTGTGTCTCCTAGCTAAGACACCATGTTGGAGAGCTTCTCATGGTAATACACACCATTACACTGATTTCCAGCTTTCTTTGCCACACTTTCCGTTCTCTTACCTTCACCACCCTACTTGACCTTATATCTCAGGATTTGCTTTTGAGAAAATTCAGGTTCTGTGTCAAACCTTCAAGTTCTCTGGAAGACTCCTCAACTTTCACACTCCCACATATCTGCAAATAGGCCTGAGTCAACTGACTAATCTTGTGGCTAATCTTGACAAGACCTGTGTGAACTTCACCCGGGGATAATCATTCCTAGGAAGGCTACAATCCAAAATAAAATTCTACCCAAGAAAGCTCTTAAAATAACTGCCTCTTAGACAAGCCAGTAGCACAAATGAGAAGTGAAAGCAAAAACTTTGCATAAAACATGCAAAGGGGAAATTTGTTTTCATAACATTGGATCCAGCTCAGTGATGTTATAGATTTTCAATACACTGTATTAATTTGAAGCACTACATTTTCACATAATAGAATTCCTCGAATTTTAATTAAAAAATTTTTTTAAGATATTCTAGGACTTTTAAAGTTTTTATTAATTATTTCCCATCAATAATTTCTAGATGCCATCATCACTGAAAGCATTTACATATTGGGATTATATTTAAAAACAACAACAGCAGAGATTCCTGGTGCTTTAGGCCACATCAGCTTTGATTCTTTGCAGCTCTAATTGCAGTAGGGGTTCCAGGAATCATCCCACATCAGAATTCCACAGCTTCCTTTTTCTGCCTTATTTTCTCTGGGCTCCCTCAGCACACAGTGGACACATGGAGTTAATGCTTTCAGCAGCAATGCCCACACTGTGGATAAATGCCCCAATCCCATACTTCCGAGGGATGGTTCTGAGACATACTCTACATGGTTCCTCAGAGGGTTGAAACTAGCTCAATCACACATCCACTACTGGGCTTCCTGCTTTTTCTATCTTTTGGACACCTGCAGTTGGCTCCTGGTATCACTCCCTAAAATCCCTTCAGCCATTCCTTGCCTCAGACCCTCCTTTGTGTGCAACCAAACATGTTTATGTGGAAACCATCAGAGATTGAGCAATTTCCTAAAATTTTTACATATTTAAGGCAATTTGACCTTCTTAAAACTTAGGAATCCAGGGGGGAAAGGTAAAATCTACAGTTGGGAATCTAGGCAGTAGTATCTTGTAAATGGAGTGGCGTGAGAAAATTTTAGAATATAGCGGTTGAGTGGAACTAGAACTGATATTGCAGCCTCCAGGTTTAATTTTAGTTGTTTGGTTGGAACTTGCAGGCAATTCTTTCCTAATTGATCTCAAAGAGATGTCTTTTCCTCAGGAGGAATAGCAGCATTGCTAATATTGGATCAAGGTCTTTTGTTCATAGCCTTCTAGGTTATAGCCAGGATAAGAAGAAAATAATAAAGTAGGTAATTATGTGACTTAAAGTGCTTGAATACAGAAAACAAGAGGCTAAGGTGGGAAAGTGGGAAATGGTAAAATATGAATTCTCTAGAGAAACCAATAAGTGCAGTTTAAGCATTCGTGATGATATTGTGAATGAGAGCTTTACAAGACCCATCTAGGGATTCTCCAGGCCTTTGAGCTAGTCAGCCATGCTGGAAGCATGAATTATTCTTGGTTCGGTGTGCCTGTGGGGATACATAAAGCCTCTGAGATGACAGCCAGCCACGTGAGGGACATGGACTGTGGCTCTACAGAATTTCTAATAGGATTGCATTCAGCTGCATGTAAACCCTGCTCTCCCACCCCTGGGGTGTGGCTCTTCAGTCTTTAGGCATTCTATCTGCATTCCACACCATAAAAGCGCGTGTGGGAGAGTTGGGGGATAAATGGTGCATGTCAGCTGCTCCTGTTCCTTTTCAAACAGTGAAAGAATAGGTGTTAGACCCACTCAACAGATATTATTGACCAGAACTATGGACCTTAGCAAAGATTTGCCTTCAAATTCTAACTAAATTAAAAATCTGAAATTAAACTTTCAGTTCTGGCTCAATCTGCAAGGAGATGTGAAGAGAGAAATATTTTTAACTGGACTCATTGTTGTACTAAAAATCAGAATTTTAGTAATAAGGAAAAGGGAGAAGGTTTGATAGGCAATTCTCTGCAAGTGCCATAGTGAGAAAAGGTGGGGGGAAAACTGAGAAATTTCAAAAACTGTAAGCTAAAACAAGAGAACATAAGATGTGAAGGCATCAAGAGAAATTCAGACTTATGGAGACAGCCTCCTTTCACCAGCTCCCCCCTCTCTCTTGTTTCTGCCTTTCACTTTATATCCCAACTCCTACCTCAGGTTCTAGAAAGGAAAGGTAGAATAAGAAGGAAAGAACAGAGGTCATGTATAAACACTTTTCTAAAAGACGTTTGACTAGCCCCAGCTAGATATGTTCATGTTTGGATTTTATTTCTTGTTGTCTTTGACCACCGAGCTATAGAGAGATACTTTTCTCAGCACCTAATGTCAGTCATGTTATTATCCTGTTCTGTCAATTAAGAAATCAAGGTTTACAGAGGCTACATTTCTTGGAGACACAGGAGGTAAATAGTGAGTCTTGGATTTGAATAACATCTGAACTATTTTAGACTTCACAGAAGTGTTCATCACTCACCTTATGCATTTTAGTTGCTTGGAAGCTGTAACTTTTTTTTTTTTTTGCTGTGAATGCCCTTTGCCAGAAGAATATCTCTAGAAAAATCCTGAGATGCTTAGTTGTTGGTCCTCCTATTAGTTTCATTCTTTTTAAAAACCATGGTCAATTCATCTTTAGCTCTGATAAGACTGTAAAGGTGAAGAAAGTAGCATGTTTCTTTCCTGATCACTTTTCTCCTAGGACTTGTACCAATCAGAAATCTATCCGCTGTCGTTCAACTCAAGGTGGAGAAGCAAAGTATTGTTATCTAACCAATGTGATGTATCTCGTTAAAGAAAGAATCTTATAACATTTGAAATTTTATATTAAAAAATAATACAATGGGGACAGCAAAGCTGAAACAGGAAACCGTGTTTTTCTGCAACGAGGTTTCTCTTCAGTACATAATGTGGCATGGTGAGGTATCCAGGGGTTGGAGTTCACCTGCTTTCTTCTTCTTCTTCTTTTTTTTTTCTCTGTCTCTCTTTTGGACTGAGTTCTCTGCCACCCAACAGCTTCTCTCACTGGTTTTCTGGAGCCAAGCCCAATCCACCAAGATCACAGCTTGGATTAGGTCAGCAGCTTCAACGGAAGGCAGCCAGTGACCAGCATGACTGCAGGCAAGCAGCGTCTGCTGGATGGTTTTTCTAAAATGATTTACTGTATTTTTACAAAGGGGTCAACAGTGTAGAAGCCAGTTATGCTGGTTGTGGGGGCAGGATGCACAATAGGTAATAATGAGACGGTGTTTCTCTTCTGTTCAGTTTAACAAAGGTGGTTGTCATCCAGCTGGTGATCTGAATGTAGACTATTCTGTTCACACAGTGAAAATCCAAGTAGGGAGTGATTCTCATATGTATACTAAGTGTGGGAAGTGGGGGGCGGATAGATGGCTCAAGGGGTAGCTTAATGTCATATAAAAACCTTAGTTTGATTTTGCCTTCCTTTTTAATACTCGTGTTTCAGTTTTCAATACCCACAACTATGCTATTACCCTTTTGGCAGACAGTAATTTAGAGAAAAGGCTTGGTATTTCCTGGTAGTAAAAGTTTAAAAGCAGGCTAGGAATCAAACACAAGTTAGCAAGAGTAGACTTGGTGCATGAAGGGTATTAAGGCTTAAGAAACTTATTTTTATTTTTTTACTTGTATCGGGTGTAGAATCTCCACTCAAAAGAAAAAGATTATCATTCTAGAATTTTGAAGCTGAAAGAGTCCCTAGCAATATCTAATCCCCCCAAAATTATAGCAGATGCACAGAGATCCAGAGAGAAAAAGCAAGAGATTCAAGACCACAGGCTGTTCAGTGGCTACTCTAGCCTCTGCCTAGAGTAGACCACAGCTCACAAGTTACACTGAAAATAGGACAAATTCTCCTTGGAGATGGTACGAAGTGATCATTTGAGGCATCACCAGGTGTAGGGAAAATGATTCCTGAAAAATTTGAGAGATCATAATAGGTCATTTAATTCTGTCTTTACTATTCCCATAAGGTATTTTCTATAATTATGTAATTGATTTTTTTTTATTTTTAGAGAATTGTAGGCAGATATGCAGTTGTCAGAAATATTCTGGTATCTTTTGCCTAATTTCCCACAATGGTAACATCTTGCAAAACTGTAATACAAACATCACAACCATCATATGAACATTGACATTGTCAGGATAAAGAATAGTTCTTCACACGGATTCTTCCTGTTGTCCTTTGGCAGCTCTCTCCCTCTTCCCCACCCCACCCCTGCCACCAACTCCAGGTAGCCATGAAGCTCTTTCTCATCTCTGCAATTTTATAATTTTAAGGATATTATATACTGTAAGAAGAATTATAAAATATATAATAGAATCATACAATTCTCATCTTTAGGATTCACTTTTTCTTTACTCATGATTCCCTTGAGATACACCCAATTTGTTGAGTATATCAATACTTGTTCCTGTTTATTGATGAGTAGTATTCCATGCCAAAGGTTATTTAACTCTTCATCATTGAAACACATCTGGGTAGTTTCTACTTTCTGGCTACTATGAATAAAGATGTTGTGAACATTTGCATACAGGTTTTTGTATCATATCTTCATTTCTTTGACATAGAAGTTCAGGAGTACAGTTGCTGGATCAAATGGTAGTTGTATGTTTAATTTTTAAGAAAATGCCAAACATTTTTTCCAGAATGATTGCACCATTTTATGTTCTTATCAGTGGCGTATAAGCAATGCACTTTCTGTATACCTCCACTAACATTTGATGTTATTAATTTTTGTCTTTGTCATTCAAAAAAGTGTGTAGTGGTATCTAATTGAGGTTTTAATTTGCTTTTCTCTAAGGTTAACGATGTTGAGCCTCTTTTCATGTGCTTGTTGTCCATCTGTATACCTGTTGAAGGAAAATGTCTGTTCCTATCTTTTGCCTATTTTTGTGATTTATTTTATTTTGTTTTTGCTATTGTGTTTTGAAAGTTCTTGAGGTATCCAGATCTTAGTCTTGTGTTGGACAGATGGTTATGTAGTCTAAACCTTGTATAGTGTAGAAAATATTTTTTATATCTTCTGCACAATCTTTTCCAAAACAGAACTTTTTAGTTTTGATCAAGTCCAGTGTGTCAATTTTTCCTTTAGCACAGTACACTTTTGGAGTCAAGCTGAAGAACTCTTTCTTAGACTGGTCCTTTCCGGTTTTATGTCCCAGAGATTTTCTTCTGTGTTTTTTTTTTTTCTTTCTAAAAATTTTATAGTTTTATGTCTACATTCAAGACCAGGCCCCATTGTGAGTTGACCTTTGTATAAAGTGTAAGATCAGGCCAGTGATTTAAAAAAAAATTATTCATTGTTTGTTTATTTAGATTTATGGTGTCCCTTGCTTCAGCATCATGTTTTGAAAAGATTATCTTACATTCATTAAATTGCTTTTGCACTTTTGTAAAAAACCAGTTGTAGGCACAGGCAGTGGGCGCACACCTGTAATCCCAGCAGCTTGGAAAGCTGAGGCGGAAGTATCTTGAGTTTAAAGCTGGCCTCAGCAAGTGAGGCACTAAGCAACTAAGCAACTCAGTGAGACTCTGTCTCTAAATAAGATACAAAATAGGGCTAAGGATGTGGCTCAGTGACTGAGTGCCCCTGAGTTCAATCCCCAGTACCCGCACCTAAGAAAACACATTTGCACATGTTTGTGTGGATCTCTCTGGAATCTCTACCCAATGCCATTGACCTATATGCTTAACCATCTGCCAATACCACACATTCATTACTCCTAGAGCTATATAATGTCTTGAAATCAAATGGAGTGATCTCTCTCACTTTATTCCTTTTTAAAGAGTATTTTAACTTTAAAGGGTCTGTGCCTTCCAAATACACTTTAGAATAATTTGTCTAAGTCTCCAGAAGAACTTCCTGGGATTTTGGTGGAAATTACATTAAAGCTATGAATCAGTCTGTGGAAAATAAACATCATTATGACGTTAAATTCTCCAATCCATAAAGGTATCCTTTCCATTTATCTGGATGCCCTTTGATTTTTCCACTAATTCTATCCTGTGTCACCTCAACACTACTAATTGGACTATCCAAAAAGGATTTTTAAATTTTTCATTTAATTTTTTTAACTTTATTTTATTTATTTATATGTGGTGCTGAGGATTGAACCCAGGGCCTTGCATGTGCAAGGTGAGCGCTCTACCGCTGAGCCATGACCCCAGCCCTAATTTTTTTTTTTTGGTTCTATAATTTGGCTTTTTTAAATAATTTAATTGGTTTGCTGAAATCTTCTCTATTTTCACATTTCTGAAGATAATTTGTAATTGTTGCATCATTTTTATGATTGTTAAAGTTCTTGTTAGCTGATTCTAACATCTTATTCCTATTGGTGTCAATGTTGGTATTATTGATTGACTTTTCTCATCTAGGTTGTGATTGTCCTGGTTTTTGGTATGTTGGAAAATTTTTTTATTACATTCTAGAAATTTCAGCAATTATTCTAGGAGACTCTGAACCCTATTTTGAAGTCTTTATTTTTAGTCAAGCCTTCACCCTGTTGAGGATTGCCTTGCAGGTCCTACTTTTGTGCACTGTGGATCCAGGAACTATGATTTTCAGATCGTTTACAGTTTTGGTTTTTCTTATGGTGCTGGGGGTTCCATTGGTCCTTGCCGATTTGCTTAATTGGGTGAAAGGAACCACCCAGGCCAGGCTACCCTTGCTAGGGAAGGTGGTCTCCAGCCCATGGGGTGGAGTCCTGACATCCTCTTTGCTGGTTCCCCCTTATGGTATCTCTGGTTGGGGACAGGGAGTCTCAGGCCCTTCTGAGGAGGACAGCACTTTCCAGATCACTGGGGCTGCTTTTCGTGGTAGGATTACCCTTAAAGTTCATTTTTCTCCTTCTCCTCTTTCTCCTTCTTCTTTTCCTTCTTCACCTTCTCCTCCTCCGTTTCCTTCCTCTCCTTCTTCCTCTACCTTCCTCCCTTTTTTTCTCCTTCTTCGTTTCAATTTAGGCAAATTTCTATTTCTATCTTGTATCCATCCTTTCATTTTTTTTTAATCAAATCAGGGGACTTGAGTTTTAACATAAAAATGCATAAAATTTAGTTGTGTGTTTATGGGTTATTCCACAGAACATAATCACTAAAATGAGTCTAAGGATTTATATTTTTATGTTGTAACCATAATCTTTGAAAAGAAGATTCAAAGCAGAAACAAACATTCCATTTTGGATGTTATAAAAAGAATCTGGTATAAATTTTTCCAAAGAAGGTATCATAAACTTAACTGTAGTTTTAGTAAGTAGTTATTAATTTAGAGATGATAAATTTTCAGTAAGTTAGGTTTATAACATACACATCAAAGATGTCTGCACTTCAAAGTATTGGTGGACAAAATATTTTCTGAGCATTGTAAAGAGCAATTCAGTAACATTATGTTAAGTCTTGTTTCTTACCTGATTGTTGACAGTTTTGAATTGGGCTGTCAATGTTTTCTCTGGATTCTTGTGCTCATCCATTTATCCTACTGAACACCGAATGTAAATTTTGTACTATATTAGGTGTTTTGAGGAATTTGGAGATGACCCAACTTTTACATGTCAGAGCCATTTTTTTTCTAGCTATATCTTCTGCCACTCCTAACAGTGTCTACACCTGAACCGTACCACACTCACTGCACGTGGATTCCTAATCTTTCCATCTTTTCACAGGTATAGATTCTGGCTTAGGCTATTCTCTCTCTGTAGAATGGCTTTCCATCTCATGTTTATCTATCAAATTCCTTGACCTATTTCAAATGTCACTGAGTCTGGGAAGATCCCTCAATCTCCTGAAGCAGATTTAATCACCACCGTGGAATTTTCATATCTTTATATTAGCTGGTGTGTGATGGTTGGTTTTAAGTGTCAACTTGATTGGATTGATACATACCCAGATATCCAGTAAAGCATTATTTCTGGGTATATACATAAGGGTGTTTCCCAGAGAGATTGACATTTGAATTAGTGGTCTGAGTAAGGAAGATCTGCCTTCACCCAATGTAGGTAATGTAATCCCATAATGGTTTGGATGGAACATAAAGGTAGAAGAGAGGTAAATTTATGCTGTCTCTTTCTTTCTGTATCTTCTGGAATTGGGACACCATTTTCTCCTACCCTTGGGGACCAGAACTCCAAGTTCTCTAGTATTCAAATTTTTATACCTGAAACTCTCTAGGTACTCAGGCCTTTGCTCTCAGACTGAGGGTTACTCTGTCGGTTTCCCTGGTTCCGAGGTCGTCAGACTTGGACTGAACCATGCTATCAGCTTCCTTGGTCACCTTAGTCACCTTTTTAACTGCTGTGACTAAAAGGCTTGACCAGGGCAATCATAGAGGAGGAAAGTTTATTTGAGGTCTGGCGGTTTCAGAGATCTCACTCCAATAGACATCGGGCTCCATTCCTCAGGGCCTGAGGTGAGGCTGAACATCATGATGGAAGAGGAAGAGTGTGGCGGAGGAAAGCAGCTCACACAATGATCAGAAAGCAGAGGGAGAGACTCCACTTGCCAGATACAAATATCTACCCCAAAGCCACACCCCCAATGACGTACCACCTCCAGCCACACCCACCTGCCTTCAGTTACCACTCAATCCCGTCACGTGATCAATTCAGCGGTTGGGTTAAGATTCTCCTAACCCAGTCATTTCTCCTCCAAACCTCCTTGCCTTGTCTCACACGTGAGCTTTTGGGGGACACCTCATATCGGAACCATAGGACCTGGTCCTGCAGTTTGCAGATGATCTTTTGTGGAACTTGTCTTTCTCCACAACTGCATGATCCAATTCTCCTGAAAACGTCCCCTTTGTCCTTATCTCTCCTCCCGCCTCCCTTCTTTCCTTCCTATCTATCTTTTTATCATTTGTCTTTATTGGTTCTGGGTCCGTGGAGAACCCTGATTAATACACAGATATACCATTTTATTGTCCCCTATTTTATTATTTTATTAGTCTCTCCCTGTTAACCAGGAAGTACTTTGATTAGAGGACTTCAGGACCTGGTACAGGAGTGGCAAATACCAGGCTTTCACTGTATTTCTTTTATTCAACAAATAATTTTCAAGGTCACCAAGTTTGGTTATTTCTCTTGAACACAAAGGAACTCGGGAAGGCGTCATTGACATAAACTATAGTGCACTTCAGTGCTGTTGTAAAGCCACATGGTGAGATCTGTTTATTGAGGGCCTACATTTGCTAGGCATGGTCCAGTAATACAGCAGTGAATTAAAGCAAAATCACAAAATTATGCCATTGTTTCATCCCTGGGGCTTCAAAAAAAAAAGAGTTCTTTCTAATGTACTCTGAACAAGTGGTACCTGCTTGATGACAATCTAAATGACTATTAAAAGTTTTTGTTCTAACTTTAAAGTATATCACCTCAGAATGAAAATATTATCTCATACATATCAGGCATTTTTGTCAAGTAAATAAGCAATGACGTATACTTTATAAAATTAAATATAGGATTATTTGGTTCCTGAAGCTGGTACATGTAGATTTTTTCTTTTTACATTTGAAAAAATTTACTCACTTATTGGTAAAGACCTAAAAAGTGAATTTATAAAAATAAATAAAGAAACATCATTGATTGGAACCCACAGAATGCAAGACCTCCCTCCCACTGTGCGCTGCAGGGACAGGCCAACTCAATTTCAAACACCTTGCCACTCATTATTTGAATATGAAAGTAAAACTAATTATTTGCTTTAAAACATAATCACAAGCAATACCAAATATACATTTACCTACCTATATCTATGCATGATTTTTTTTCTTAAAAATTACTTTTTCGACTAAAAAAAATAAAAATAAAAATAAAGTCCATATCAACCAACCCACTTGGGGTCTGTTTCAAGATCAGTAATTAGTTTCCAAATTTAAACAGAAGCCATAGACTCTCCTTTTGATTTAATTTAATTTTATTAATTACATTTTCTTCAACAGCAGCACATTTGAAAGAAAAAGGCATTAATTAGCCATTTTCACCAAGCATACACTAGCAAACAGGCTCAGATTGCAATGAAGGCAACTCTTTGAACTTGTGTCTTTGCCTTGTTCAGAGCCCAAATTTTGTACAATTTGAGGAAAATAGTTCAAAATTAGACATGAACATGAATATTTAGAATGAAAAAAATCAAAACAAAAATAGTTTTACAAGCTGACAAATACTACAAATAACAATAAAATAAAAAACGCCCAAAATAATATTAACTTCTCAGTATTTCTCTATGATGTTTTTTTATTTAACTTATTCTATAGAAGTGATCTTGTAATCTTTTCTTCAGAGAAAGAGAAATATAATCCAATCTATCCTTTTCAAATAATCGATCATGAAGCTGCACAGATCTGTGACTTCCCCGACAGGCACATTCCCTTTTCACAGGTGTGTTATAGGTTTCTTCCTTGTATACAGAGGTACTCTGATCAACTGTATTTCCAAAAATTTCCATTTGACTAAAACAAAAAATCTTACACATTTGCTGCATTGCTGTATATATTCCCAATAGGAAACAACTTCCTCTCTGACAAGATATCAAGGGGAATGTTTACAATAGTCCACTTATAATCTGGAATAATTTTCTATAGGTTAGCTTTGACTCTACCTGCCTCAAACCTTCCTTTTCATTCCTATCTATGTACTCTCCAGGCTGTGGAACATGTTATTACCCCACATGACTTAACCCTACACTTCTGTCATGTGATACCAGGTGAAGTGGGGCAGGGTAGGAATAATACTGCAAGTAATAACATCTCCATGCTTGGAAGTCATTGTGCCCCATACAAACACACTCCAGTTCAGGCAACCAAGAGCATCACCAAGTCAACTTCCCACAGCTGGATCCCTAAAATGCCAATGACAATTTTGATACCACAGAACACTAGGGAAAGTAAGACTCAAAGTTTAATTAGAGTGGAAAGGGGCAGTAGTCCTGAGTAAATATTGTTAATATGGCGCACAGTTTCAAAATTCACAGAAACGTGATCATATAAACACATTGAGAGAGTCATTTTCAGAGCCTTGAAGATTCCTATGCAAACATAAGGCCCTGAACTTTATTCAGGACTTTCCAGAGTAAAACTCTCTTGTTCTCATGACTTCCCCAAGGTAAATGACAACCAAAGACCCTTATAGACATCTACACACATAGCTCCAGCTAAGTCATCCTAAAGTCCTTTATTTATGAGCTCACCTTCCCCTTTAATGTACAAATAAGAGGACCCTAATTCATTTTACATGTACTTGCAATGCATGAGACATGCTTCCCAGGGATCCTAGGGATTTCTGGTAAAGAGGGGGTATTTTCTCTGTTCTGATAATTATTAATTCTTGCTTCACATTTCTTTTAAGTTAATTTTTGACCGTGTTCTACCAGCTTGATACTGTTCTCTTGTCCAAAAGTGGTCAGAGCATCTTCCATTGTTCACTCCTTAACAACAACAACAACAACAATAAAATACCGTATTGCAGTAGTAAAAGGAAATAGGAACTATGCTCTCTTGCAGTGAAGAATTAGTAAGAACTTTTTGGTAATTAATTCTGTCGTATCTCTATAACAGTATGGATTTCACAAAGTCACAACTTAAGTTCATTCAGGCTGCTACAACAAAATACTGGGTGGCTAAGACAGTGGGCTGCCAGCTGATTGGGTTCCTGATGAGGTTTCTCTTCCTGGCTTGCAGAAATTTGCTGCTATAGTTTGGAGCAACATGCCTCCATGTTTTGGAAGCATGATTCAAAGCCTGTGGAGCTAGAGGGAAGTGGTATAACCTTTAGTAGAGGGGCTTGTGGAAGGAAGTTAGGCCATTCTGGGCAGGTTCTTGAGGAAGGTATCAGGACCCTCCTCTTTCATTCACTTTGTTTCCTGGCTACCATGAGGTGAGAAGTTGACTCTTGGTTCTTTTTTTTAGTACCTTTATTTTATTTATTTATTTTTATGTGTTGCTGAGGATCGAACCCAGCACCTCACACATGCTAGGTGAGCGCTCTACCGCTAAGCCACACCCCCAGTCCCCTGCCCTCCTGTTTTTGATATGGTGCCTTGCAACAGGGTCAACTTGTCATGGACTGGAACCTGTGAAACTATGAGCCAATTGAAACTTTTCCTCTTTTTAAGTTTATTATTTCTGGCATTATTTTTTTATAGTATGAGAAATCTGACTAATATAGTTACTTTCTAGCGTATCTTCACAAGATGAGAAGAAAGCTCTGGTTTCTCTTTCTAACCTTATAAGGGCACTAATCCCATCACGAAGGCCCACATTTATGACCTTATCTAAACCTAATAGTCTTTCAAAGGCCTCATTTCCAAGTATCATCATCATATTGGTAGTTAGGGCCTCAACATACAAATCAGAAGGGAAACAATTCAATCCACAGCACAAAGTAACTTTTCCATCTATAAATGGAGTTAATGTAGATCCTGGACTCATTGCTGATGATAGGAAAGTTCATTTTGACAATTCCACCTAATGTAGTTAACTCTGTTTTCAAAATCAGTTTTCTTTGGCTAAGTGCCCAGCCCAAAATGAAAATTCTAGTCCCAATTTTGCCACAAATCAACTGTGGAGTGCTGGACAATTCACTTAATTTCTATAAGTTTTGGTTAATTATTTTAAAATGTGTCAGTTGACCTAAATTAGTGCTCAAGCTTATGCATACCTGTCCTAGTATACAAAAACTTTCTAAGGGATAGGCAGGCTCTGTAGTTTTAAGGAAACTAATTTGCTTCTCTTTCTCCACTTGTGTGTATATATATTTTTTAAACATTTGTTTTTTTAGTTGTAGTTAGACACAATACCTTTCTTCACTTATTCACTATTCACTTTTATGTGGTGCTGAGGATCGAACCCAGGGTCTCCCATATGCAAGGCAAGCACTATGCTTCTGAACCACAACCCCAGCCTTCCACTTGTATATTTTTATTGTATAAAGAATGATATGCTCTTTAGCTATCTTAGATCTACTATATTGCTTTGTCTTAGAGTGTAAAGACACCCAGAACCTAAACAGAGTTAATTTGAAAATTGAGAATTTTTATTTGTTTGTTTCCTTGTAAACCTATCATAGGGCATCTTGGCTTTTCTGCTTTACAATTTTTCTGATAGTGGTGAAAAATGACATTAGAATTGGGGTGTGTCAGTCTTTGTGTGAAGATTCTGAAATCAAACGTGGTATAATATGGGCAGAACGGATAAGAGCAAACTTCTTTGGTAACCCTCTTTGCCATCCCCTGACCATTGTCTGAGAATGCAACATTCTTGGCAGGATCTGGTGAGAACAAATAAAGGAGAACACCTAGAAAACAATAAATTCTAGAACTGATTTTTTTTTATGTACTAAATACAAATAGTTTTACTTTATCTTTTCTTTATATCCATCTCTTGTTTCATTAGCTGGCAAGTAAAACAGCTTTAAACTGCCAAAGTGGTCCAGGTTAATGATGCCCCTTCTCTAATTGTGATTGTAATGTTTAATGGACTACCCTATATTTCTAATTATGTTGGATAAAACTACAGATAAAAATTATGGACGTTTTCTTTTAACCATAGTAATAGTTTTTCAAAAAGGTAATTAAAACCCATTTTATTCAACTAATTGTAATCAATGTAGTCAATCTCTTATATCACCTATAAAATGTTAATATTTCTTATTCATACAAAATGTATATAGAACCAATTAGTTTTCAGTAATATGTATCTTGCTTTTTCATTAAACACATAAGTCATATAGTTTTCGCCTAAAAACTGGATGGAGTCATTTCTGAATTGTTTTCAGTTTGAACTCATGTATACTCCTTTACTGAAAGAAAACTCCTTTTTTTCATACTCATTGTTTTATGATTTATAATTTTAGCTTTTCATTTTTATCAGCAGTATAAGGGATAAAATGAAAAACTGAGGATACTATTTTGAGGTGTCTTAGTTCTGGTCCAACATATAGGGAACTTAGATGTTCTTGCAACAGGAAAGATGCAGAACAAAAGAAAGGCAACTGTTCTTAGATTCTTCA